>NC_051230.1:1102323-1117323 GCF_015220715.1 Pygocentrus nattereri | reverse complement strand
TACCGTGTGTCTGTGTTGTGTGTGTGTGTGATGTACCGTGTGTGTCTGTGTTGTGTGTGTGTGTGATGTACCGTGTGTGTCTGTGTTGTGTGTGTGTGTGTGATGTACCGTGTGTGTGTGTGCGTGTGTGTGTGTGATGTACCGTGTGTGTGTGTGTGTGTGTGTGTGTGATGTACCGTGTGTCTGTGTTGTGTGTGTGATGTACCGTGTGTGTCTGTGTTGTGTGTGTGTGTCTGTGTTGTGTGTGTGTGATGTACCGTGTGTCTGTGTTGTGTGTGTGTGATGTACCGTGTGTGTCTGTGTTGTGTGTGTGTGTGTGATGTACCGTGTGTGTGTGTTGTGTGTGTGTGTGTGATGTACCGTGTGTGTCTGTGTTGTGTGTCTGTGTTGTGTGTGTTGTGTGTGTGTGTGTTGTGTGATGTACCGTGTGTGTGTGTGTGTGTGTGTGTGATGTACCGTGTGTGTCTGTGTTGTGTGTGTGTGTTGTGTGTGTGATGTACCGTGTGTGTCTGTGTTGTGTGTGTGTGTCTGTGTTGTGTGTGTGATGTACCGTGTGTCTGTGTTGTGTGTGTGTGATGTACCATGTGTGTGTGTTGTGTGTGTGTGTGTGTGTGTGTGTGTGATGTACCGTGTGTGTCTGTGTTGTGTGTGTGTGATGTACCGTGTGTCTGTGTTGTGTGTGTGATGTACCGTGTGTGATGTACTGTGTGTCTGTGTTGTGTGTGTGATGTACCGTGTGTGTGTGTGTGTGTGATGTACCGTGTGTGTGTGTGTGATGTACCGTGTGTGTGTGTGTGTGTGTGATGTACCGTGTGTCTGTGTTGTGTGTGTGATGTACCGTGTGTCTGTGTTGTGTGTGTGATGTACCGTGTGTCTGTGTTGTGTGTGTGTCTGTGTTGTGTGTGTGTGATGTACCGTGTGTCTGTGTTGTGTGTGTGTGATGTACCGTGTGTCTGTGTTGTGTGTGTGTGTGTGTGATGTACCGTGTGTGTCTGTGTTGTGTGTGTGTGTCTGTGTTGTGTGTGTGTGATGTACCGTGTGTCTGTGTTGTGTGTGTGTGATGTACCGTGTGTATCTGTGTTGTGTGTGTGTGTGTGATGTACCGTGTGTGTGTGTTGTGTGTGTGTGTGTGATGTACCGTGTGTGTCTGTGTTGTGTGTGTTGTGTGTGTGTGTGTTGTGTGATGTACCGTGTGTGTGTGTGTGTGTGTGTGTTGTGTGATGTACCGTGTGTGTCTGTGTTGTGTGTGTGTGTTGTGTGTGTGATGTACAGTGTGTGTGTGTGTGTGATGTACCGTGTGTGTGTGTGTGTGTGATGTACCGTGTGTGTCTGTGTTGTGTGTGTGTGTCTGTGTTGTGTGTGTGATGTACCGTGTGTCTGTGTTGTGTGTGTGTGTGATGTACCGTGTGTGTCTGTGTTGTGTGTGTGTGTGTGTGTGATGTACCGTGTGTGTCTGTGTTGTGTGTGTGTGTGTGATGTACCGTGTGTGTGTGTGTGTGTGTGTGTGATGTACCGTGTGTGTGTGTGTGTGTGATGTACCGTGTGTCTGTGTTGTGTGTGTGATGTACCGTGTGTGTCTGTGTTGTGTGTGTGTGTCTGTGTTGTGTGTGTGTGATGTACCGTGTGTCTGTGTTGTGTGTGTGTGATGTACCGTGTGTGTCTGTGTTGTGTGTGTGTGTGTGATGTACCGTGTGTGTGTGTTGTGTGTGTGTGTGTGATGTACCGTGTGTGTGTGTGTGTGATGTACCGTGTGTCTGTGTTGTGTGTGTGATGTACCGTGTGTGTCTGTGTTGTGTGTGTGTGTCTGTGTTGTGTGTGTGTGATGTACCGTGTGTCTGTGTTGTGTGTGTGTGATGTACCGTGTGTGTCTGTGTTGTGTGTGTGTGTGTGATGTACCGTGTGTGTGTGTTGTGTGTGTGTGTGTGATGTACCGTGTGTGTCTGTGTTGTGTGTCTGTGTTGTGTGTGTTGTGTGTGTGTGTGTTGTGTGATGTACTGTGTGTGTGTGTGTGATGTACCGTGTGTGTCTGTGTTGTGTGTGTGTGTTGTGTGTGTGATGTACCGTGTGTGTGTGTGTGTGTGATGTACCGTGTGTGTCTGTGTTGTGTGTGTGTGTCTGTGTTGTGTGTGTGATGTACCGTGTGTGTGTGTTGTGTGTGTGTGTGTGATGTACCGTGTGTGTCTGTGTTGTGTGTGTGTGTGTGTGATGTACCATGTGTCTGTGTTGTGTGTTTGTGTGTGTGTGATGTACCGTGTGTCTGTGTTGTGTGTGTGATGTACCGTGTGTGTGTGTGTGTGTGATGTACCGTGTGTGTGTGTCTGTGTTGTGTGTGTGATGTACCGTGTGTCTGTGTTGTGTGTGTGATGTACCGTGTGTGTGTGTGTGTGATGTACCGTGTGTGTGTGTCTGTGTTGTGTGTGTGATGTACCGTGTGTCTGTGTTGTGTGTGTGTGATGTACCGTGTGTGTCTGTGTTGTGTGTGTGTGTGTGTGATGTACCATGTGTCTGTGTTGTGTGTTTGTGTGTGTGTGATGTACCGTGTGTCTGTGTTGTGTGTGTGATGTACCGTGTGTGATGTACCGTGTGTCTGTGTTGTGTGTGTGATGTACCGTGTGTCTGTGTTGTGTGTGTGATGTACCGTGTGTCTGTGTTGTGTGTGTGTCTGTGTTGTGTGTGTGTGATGTACCGTGTGTCTGTGTTGTGTGTGTGTGATGTACCGTGTGTCTGTGTTGTGTGTGTGTGTGTGTGTGTGTGTGTGATGTACCGTGTGTGTCTGTGTTGTGTGTGTGTGTCTGTGTTGTGTGTGTGTGATGTACCGTGTGTCTGTGTTGTGTGTGTGTGATGTACCGTGTGTATCTGTGTTGTGTGTGTGTGTGTGATGTACCGTGTGTGTGTGTTGTGTGTGTGTGTGTGATGTACCGTGTGTGTCTGTGTTGTGTGTGTTGTGTGTGTGTGTGTTGTGTGATGTACCGTGTGTGTGTGTGTGTGTTGTGTGATGTACCGTGTGTGTGTGTGTGTGTGATGTACCGTGTGTGTGTGTGTGTGTGATGTACCGTGTGTGTCTGTGTTGTGTGTGTGTGTCTGTGTTGTGTGTGTGATGTACCGTGTGTCTGTGTTGTGTGTGTGTGTGATGTACCGTGTGTGTCTGTGTTGTGTGTGTGTGTGTGTGTGTGATGTACCGTGTGTGTCTGTGATGTGTGTGTGTGTGTGATGTACCGTGTGTCTGTGTGTGTGTGTGTGTGATGTACCGTGTGTCTGTGTTGTGTGTGTGATGTACCGTGTGTGTCTGTGTTGTGTGTGTGTGTCTGTGTTGTGTGTGTGTGATGTACCGTGTGTCTGTGTTGTGTGTGTGTGATGTACCGTGTGTGTCTGTGTTGTGTGTGTGTGTGTGATGTACCGTGTGTGTGTGTTGTGTGTGTGTGTGTGATGTACCGTGTGTGTCTGTGTTGTGTGTCTGTGTTGTGTGTGTTGTGTGTGTGTGTGTTGTGTGATGTACCGTGTGTGTGTGTGTGTGTGTGTGTGTGTGATGTACCGTGTGTGTCTGTGTTGTGTGTGTGTGTTGTGTGTGTGATGTACCGTGTGTGTGTGTGTGTGTGTGATGTACCGTGTGTGTCTGTGTTGTGTGTGTGTGTCTGTGTTGTGTGTGTGATGTACCGTGTGTGTGTGTTGTGTGTGTGTGTGTGTGTGTGATGTACCGTGTGTGTCTGTGTTGTGTGTGTGTGTGTGTGATGTACCATGTGTCTGTGTTGTGTGTTTGTGTGTGTGTGATGTACCGTGTGTCTGTGTTGTGTGTGTGATGTACCGTGTGTGTGTGTGTGTGTGATGTACCGTGTGTGTGTCTGTGTTGTGTGTGTGATGTACCGTGTGTCTGTGTTGTGTGTGTGATGTACCGTGTGTGTGTGTGTGTGATGTACCGTGTGTGTGTGTCTGTGTTGTGTGCGTGATGTACCGTGTGTCTGTGTTGTGTGTGTGTGATGTACCGTGTGTGTCTGTGTTGTGTGTGTGATGTACCGTGTGTGTCTGTGTTGTGTGTGTGTGTGTGTGATGTACCATGTGTCTGTGTTGTGTGTTTGTGTGTGTGTGATGTACCGTGTGTCTGTGTTGTGTGTGTGATGTACCGTGTGTGATGTACCGTGTGTCTGTGTTGTGTGTGTGATGTACCGTGTGTGTGTGTGATGTACTGTGTGTGTGTGTGTGTGTGTGTGTGTGTGTGATGTACCGTGTGTCTGTGTTGTGTGTGTGATGTACCGTGTGTGTCTGTGTTGTGTGTGTGTGTCTGTGTTGTGTGTGTGTGATGTACCGTGTGTCTGTGTTGTGTGTGTGTGATGTACCGTGTGTGTGTGTGTGTGTGTGATGTACCGTGTGTGTGTGTGTGTGTGTGTTGTGTGATGTACCGTGTGTGTCTGTGTTGTGTGTGTGTGTTGTGTGTGTGATGTACCGTGTGTGTGTGTGTGTGATGTACCGTGTGTGTGTGTGTGTGTGTGATGTACCGTGTGTGTCTGTGTTGTGTGTGTGTGTCTGTGTTGTGTGTGTGATGTACCGTGTGTCTGTGTTGTGTGTGTGTGTGATGTACCGTGTGTGTCTGTGTTGTGTGTGTGTGTGTGTGTGATGTACCGTGTGTGTCTGTGTTGTGTGTGTGTGTGTGATGTACCGTGTGTGTGTGTGTGTGTGTGTGTGATGTACCGTGTGTGTGTGTGTGTGTGTGTGTGTGTGATGTACCGTGTGTCTGTGTTGTGTGTGTGATGTACCGTGTGTGTCTGTGTTGTGTGTGTGTGTCTGTGTTGTGTGTGTGTGATGTACCGTGTGTCTGTGTTGTGTGTGTGTGATGTACCGTGTGTGTCTGTGTTGTGTGTGTGTGTGTGACGTACCGTGTGTGTGTGTTGTGTGTGTGTGTGTGATGTACCGTGTGTGTCTGTGTTGTGTGTCTGTGTTGTGTGTGTTGTGTGTGTGTGTGTTGTGTGATGTACCGTGTGTGTGTGTGTGTGTGTGATGTACCGTGTGTGTCTGTGTTGTGTGTGTGTGTTGTGTGTGTGATGTACCGTGTGTGTGTGTGTGTGTGATGTACCGTGTGTGTCTGTGTTGTGTGTGTGTGTCTGTGTTGTGTGTGTGATGTACCGTGTGTCTGTGTTGTGTGTGTGTGATGTACCATGTGTGTGTGTTGTGTGTGTGTGTGTGTGTGTGTGTGTGATGTACCGTGTGTGTCTGTGTTGTGTGTGTGTGATGTACCGTGTGTCTGTGTTGTGTGTGTGATGTACCGTGTGTGATGTACCGTGTGTCTGTGTTGTGTGTGTGATGTACCGTGTGTGTGTGTGTGTGTGATGTACCGTGTGTGTGTGTGTGTGTGTGTGTGATGTACCGTGTGTCTGTGTTGTGTGTGTGATGTACCATGTGTCTGTGTTGTGTGTGTGTCTGTGTTGTGTGTGTGTGATGTACCGTGTGTCTGTGTTGTGTGTGTGTGATGTACCGTGTGTCTGTGTTGTGTGTGTGTGTGTGTGTGTGTGATGTACCGTGTGTGTCTGTGTTGTGTGTGTGTGTCTGTGTTGTGTGTGTGTGATGTACCGTGTGTCTGTGTTGTGTGTGTGTGATGTACCGTGTGTATCTGTGTTGTGTGTGTGTGTGTGATGTACCGTGTGTGTGTGTTGTGTGTGTGTGTGTGATGTACCGTGTGTGTCTGTGTTGTGTGTGTTGTGTGTGTGTGTGTTGTGTGATGTACCGTGTGTGTGTGTGTGTGTGTTGTGTGATGTACCGTGTGTGTCTGTGTTGTGTGTGTGTGTTGTGTGTGTGATGTACCGTGTGTGTGTGTGTGTGATGTACCGTGTGTGTGTGTGTGTGTGATGTACCGTGTGTGTCTGTGTTGTGTGTGTGTGTCTGTGTTGTGTGTGTGATGTACCGTGTGTCTGTGTTGTGTGTGTGTGTGATGTACCGTGTGTGTCTGTGTTGTGTGTGTGTGTGATGTACCGTGTGTGTCTGTGTTGTGTGTGTGTGTGTGATGTACCGTGTGTGTGTGTGTGTGTGTGTGAGATGTACCGTGTGTGTGTGTGTGTGTGATGTACCGTGTGTCTGTGTTGTGTGTGTGATGTACCGTGTGTGTCTGTGTTGTGTGTGTGTGTCTGTGTTGTGTGTGTGTGATGTACCGTGTGTCTGTGTTGTGTGTGTGTGATGTACCGTGTGTGTCTGTGTTGTGTGTGTGTGTGTGATGTACCGTGTGTGTGTGTTGTGTGTGTGTGTGTGATGTACCGTGTGTGTCTGTGTTGTGTGTCTGTGTTGTGTGTGTTGTGTGTGTGTGTGTTGTGTGATGTACCGTGTGTGTGTGTGTGTGTGTGATGTACCGTGTGTGTCTGTGTTGTGTGTGTGTGTTGTGTGTGTGATGTACCGTGTGTGTGTGTGTGTGATGTACCGTGTGTGTCTGTGTTGTGTGTGTGTGTCTGTGTTGTGTGTGTGATGTACCGTGTGTGTGTGTTGTGTGTGTGTGTGTGTGTGTGATGTACCGTGTGTGTCTGTGTTGTGTGTGTGTGTGATGTACCATGTGTCTGTGTTGTGTGTTTGTGTGTGTGTGATGTACCGTGTGTCTGTGTTGTGTGTGTGATGTACCGTGTGTGTGTGTGTGTGTGATGTACCGTGTGTGTGTGTCTGTGTTGTGTGTGTGATGTACCGTGTGTCTGTGTTGTGTGTGTGATGTACCGTGTGTGTGTGTGTGTGTGATGTACCGTGTGTGTGTGTCTGTGTTGTGTGTGTGATGTACCGTGTGTCTGTGTTGTGTGTGTGTGATGTACCGTGTGTGTCTGTGTTGTGTGTGTGATGTACCGTGTGTGTCTGTGTTGTGTGTGTGTGTGTGTGATGTACCATGTGTCTGTGTTGTGTGTTTGTGTGTGTGTGATGTACCGTGTGTCTGTGTTGTGTGTGTGATGTACCGTGTGTGATGTACCGTGTGTCTGTGTTGTGTGTGTGATGTACCGTGTGTGTGTGTGTGTGTGTGATGTACCGTGTGTCTGTGTTGTGTGTGTGATGTACCGTGTGTCTGTGTTGTGTGTGTGTGTCTGTGTTGTGTGTGTGTGATGTACCGTGTGTCTGTGTTGTGTGTGTGTGATGTACCGTGTGTGTCTGTGTTGTGTGTGTGATGTACCGTGTGTGTCTGTGTTGTGTGTGTTGTGTGTGTGATGTACCGTGTGTGTGTGTGTGTGTGATGTACCGTGTGTGTCTGTGTTGTGTGTGTGTGTGTGTGTGATGTACCGTGTGTGTCTGTGTTGTGTGTGTGTGTGTGTGTGTGATGTACCGTGTGTGTCTGTGTTGTGTGTGTCTGTGTTGTTTGTGTGTGTGATGTACCGTGTGTCTGTGTTGTTTGTGTGTGTGTGTGTGATGTACCGTGTGTGTCTGTGTTGTGTGTCTGTGTTGTGTGTGTGTGTTGTGTGATGTACCGTGTGTGTGTGTGTGTGTGATGTACCGTGTGTCTGTGTTGTGTGTGTGTGTGTTGTGTGTGTGTGTGTGATGTACCGTGTGTCGTGTACCCCGCTCGTCTGCAGTGATGAGGGTTCTGCTCAGTTCTTTGCTGCTGTCTGAGCCGCGGCAGCGCAGGGAGGAGATAAAGTCCCTCCTGCATAATAAACCAGCAGGCTGGGCTTTCAATTCACACAATAGCCGTCAGCCCGTCAGCCCGTCCGCCCGTCCTCACACCACCCGGCTCTATAAATACGGCCGGACGGAGGTCCGCTGCCGACCCAGGAGACCACAGGAGACACTTCCCCTATAATAAGCTAAATGGAGCCATCGCGCGCTCCCCTGCCGCTGACCCGACATCATTACACCTCTTATTGCTCGTTCATCAGAAGCCGCGTGGCTTTAGGACGCAACCGGCTCCGCGGAAACGCTAAAGAAGAGCAAGAGAACAGAGACATGGAGACGCATGTTCCTTTAACCCCTCAGGATCTGGGGCCTTTACGCTGGCTTGATGTACGACCTCAGCATATACAGCTGCTTATGGGATTTTATTTACATCAGATGTGCGCTGTGTGGACAGGGTGCAGAACAATTAATATCAGAATTAATCATCTCCTCTAATCACAGACACTAATGTGGTGGATTGATAGTTTAGAGCACTTTCCACACAATTTCTCCACTTGTTTCAATGCAAATACATGCAAATATATGCATTTTTCAGTAGTTTACATCTACTTTGCACGTCTGAACACACAACCCCATTTCCAAAAACATTGGGATGCTGAGCAAAATGTAAATTTAAACAAAATGCACTGATGTGCAGATCATTTAAAGCCTGTACCTCATTCAAAACAGAACAAGGACAACAAATTAAACCTTGAAACCGACATTTTAGTGTTTTTTTGAAAATTATAGGCCCATTTTGAAGTTGATGCCAATTATACAGGTGATTTCAGCTGATCATCAATTTCAGGAGCTCATTTTTCATATTTTTCATCTTATAATGGGCCTCAGTGGTGACCGGTCTGGACTGCAGGCAGGTCAGTTTAGCCCCTGGACTCTTAATACGGAGCAGTGCTGCTGAAATAATCAAGGCCTTCCCTGAAAAAGACGTCGTCTGGACGGCAGCAGATGCTGATAAAACATGTTTATATCATTCAGCTTTAATGGAGCCTTCACAGATGAGCAGGTCACCCAGGCCATGTGATTTTATTTATGCTGATGGATAAATAAATATAAATAAATACAGTCATTACATTACAGTTACTTAATTGTGTTTACACTAAACGTTATTAAACCACTGGATAAGACACCATTTTTTCACAGATGGCTGCACCAAATATGCCTCTAGGGGGCGCCATACATAGACAATAAAGACTAATTGACTTAAACGTGAGGGAAGAACTCAGTCAGAGGACATTAATTTAGAAAATTCACATTTTATTAAAAAACATGAAATAAAATAACGAGACCCTGTGAGTTTAAATTCTGTCTCGTTTACTGGGGGTCCCTTCACTCTTATGGGAGGTCTGTGTACCCCCCCCATCTCAATATGAACTGTTGGTTATCCTTAAAGTGAAGAAATAAAGTGTTTTGCTCAGATTATTGGACGTCTACACCGCGCTGAAGCTCCCGTACTCACAGCCAGGGCTTCCTTTGAGATGTTTTCGCTTCCCGAGATGATAAATATGGCACAGTCGACAAAGAAAACGCACTGATTTGCATTAAAAACAGTCTGGGAAAGCGAGGCGTGCCCAAACGCTCCTGTTTGTGGTAAACCCCGTGAGCTCCCATGAGGCCTAGCTCTCCAAACGGGGGGGTTCTGCGGCAGAACCGATGACTCAGGAGGAGGAAGGGCGAGAGTAAGTTGATCAAACAGAGAGAGAGAGAGAGAGAGAGAGAGAGAGAGAGAGAGAGAGAGAGAGAGAGAGAGAGAGAGAGAGAGAGAGAGAGAGAGAGACAGAGAGAGAGAGACAGAGAGAGAGAGAGAGATGGAGGGAGACGGCGACGAGATCAGCGAGACGGCCTCTAATCCATCACTGACGCTGGCGTATGTACTGGAGACCTACAGGAGCTCTGGATAACTCCCAGCCCTCGAGCTGCCCGAGCCGTGTGACCAACCAGCGGCTTACGGAGCAAAAAGAGGGAGAGAAACGGGAAGAGGACGAGTTTAACCCACAATAAATAATCCGATCACGATCAGATTTCTGCAGCTGTCTGATTATTCAAACGTGCCCACGCTGATTTTTTAGATCAGATTAAGGTCTAGAAGTCTGATAAAGAGGCTGGATTTGAGCTCAGTAGTCAGATTTCTCAGTGCTCTGAGCTCTTACTCTGATTTCTTTCATTTCTCAGTCTGAGCATGTGCGAAAACAGACGGCGGCACCGGAAATAAGCGAGAAGCGTCGCCGCGAGACGCAGCCAAACACTTTCAGAGCGACGCTGAAACCAAACACACGCTCTACGAACTGAAGGATTTAAATATTCTTCATCTTCTAGATGATGATGTATGTAAATGTGGAGGAGGGGGCGTGGCTAAGCATTGCATGCAGGACGGAGAGCCAGTCATGTTGAACCAGCTGCCTTGGGCTAAGGAGCTGATAATGCCCACCTGTGCCTTGTTTCTGCCAGCGTATTTATAGGCATCTCTTTTCCCAGTAGCTGGCAGAGCCCAGAGAGCAGGAGACCCGTGGAGACGCGAGAGCAAAGAGAAATGAAATGAAATGGAATGAAGCAAAGCGAAGAACAGCAGAGCAAAGCGAAAGAAAAGACTAAGAAGTCCGGGCGAGCGTGGCCTTTAGTCCCCTGTGCTGGCTGAAAAGCCGAGCGACTTCCTGTGGTGTTAATAATAATAAGACAGCTCTCCGCCTCCACACCTGCTCCCGGGGTCCTCACGCAGAACGGCACAGGTCAAGTGACCCAATGTTTCATAAACGTTACGTTTACGTCGCGTTTAGTTCTGTGAGTTCATTGGCTGGTGGCAAAGCAGAAACCCAATCACAGCCTGACTCAGCCTGAGTTCCCCCGTTATCTGATTACTCAGCAGCATGAAAACGCTTTAATCAGATTACTGACAATCTCATTTTTTGCAGTGGTCGGATTATTAAATTCACTCAAACAGGCACAAAGCCAGGCAAAGCCCAGACTGAACCAGAGGTATACACACACTGTACACACCGACAACACCCAGGAGCCCCTGGGCGTAATTAGAGGGCGAGGTCTAAACACAAGGCACAAGTGAGGGGTGTGACACGGGGCCGAGGTAAACAAGGACACCAGGGCAAAACAGAGGCAGACACGCAAGTCGTGACGTTACAGTTGCTGGTGTTATTGTTTGAGTTTTTTATATATAATAATGTATTTAAACTCATTTCATCAGGCCCTGAACCTGATTTGGCCTTCTCAGCTACCACACGACAGGCTGACCAACGCCCCGCAATTTCCAGTCACGTAAACACTTCCCTGCGTTTCGTCACGTCTGGAATCACAATGTGGACGAGGCTAAGTGACCAATAGATACCACGGGCCAGGAAACAGGAACAGGAAAAAATGAAAGCAAAGACCGGCAAAATAAGTAATGCATTCAGATCAAAATCAGTAGTTTCAACTTTTAAAAAAAAAAAAAAAACGTTTGGTTTAATTCTCATCTTTTGTATTTGCTCTGATACTCAACATGTTGCTTGTGGATTTTATTATTTGCACAAAATTAACTACTTATGTATACATTAACTAAATGTATATAAGGTGGCAGCACATTTAAGGCATCACTGAATTTAAGATGTGAGTAGATTCATGTATCACTGAACAGCAGTGAATTTAAGGTAGCCGGAAATTTAAGGTGAATTTATCAGTAGCAACAAATTGGCATTGGTTTTAAGGGAGCAGCGGAGTTAAAACTAAAACCACGAGATAAAACGTGGCAGTGAATTTAAGGTGGCACTGAATTTAGGGTGTATATATCTGCTGCAGTGTGCTCCACAAATGTTGACAGGGTTTGTGCATCTGTAGCAAAACATTCATAAAACATCGTCCGCTGTGTTTAAATCAGATTCGGTCTGGATTTAGAGTTTGCTGTCGTGTTTTAGATGCTCCCTCAGTTCATTTCCCACATGCTGCAATTCCCCCCCCATTCAGTTCCTCTCACGCTCCGCAAAACTTCATTTACTGCCGACCCAGAGCTCATTAAGAATTCATACTGCTGAAACTAATATAGCTGTATTGCTCTATTCCACACAGCAGCACCTCTTAATTTATGGGGGAATTTTCAAAGAGGGGCAGGGATACGATATAAAACAGAAATGCAGGAGTTTTCAGCTTTGTTGTATATTTACATGTTAAAATAAACATGAAACATCAAGGCATCACATTATTACCGCAGTAGTACTATGATCTCTGTTTTCATGCCTGTTAATGTTACTATTATTATTATTATTATTATTATTATTATTATTATTGTTACTCTTATTAATGTGCATTTCCACAGAGACATGACGCTGTTGTCAGAAGGAAACTTCATGTCTCAATTTTTTACATTTTTCAGTTTTTGACATAATTTTAAACCACCAGTCGTTTACATTGTGTGTAAATTTCATGAAGGATGGACCAAAAGAAATGACCCCAAATGACTTGGAAAGACGTCTGGTTCCATTGACTTCCATTATAAGTGAAGTAGGTTTATAAACACACATACAGTGCCTTGCGAAAGTATTCAAGCCCTTGGCATTATTTTTATGATTGACGGCATCACAACCTGCATTTAAAATGGATTTTATTTGGATTTTATCGATGGATCTAACACAAAAGTCCAAAATGCTGAAATGGGATGAAAAATACCTTTTTTAAAAAACTCAAATGAGCCTTTAACATGTCAAAAGCCAGTGCTGTAGGTACTGATACTCTGTGAAAACGCAGTTATGATGTGAAATATGCAAATACGTTGATATTTGTGACATCACAAAACAGTCCATTCTAAATGGGCTGTTTCTGCAGCTTTAAAGTTGTACTAAAGTTTTGAAACTTTAACACGAGTTAACTTTTATTTTAAAAAAGAAACTGTGTTTTTATGATACTACGTGCGCTTTAAAGGGTTTATCAGTATTTTATAAAACGGATAGTTCCGGTTCTAAAATCTGATTGGCTGAGCTGCGTTTAAAGCCATTGTAAAGCCCATGATATGCCACGGCTCTGACCGCCTCACAGCGTCCGAACTCTGTATCACTGCGTCACGGCATGAAAAACCCTTCTGCTGTTAATGGATCAATCTTTGACGCTGGTCACACGGAGCACCGAGCGCACTGATGACGCAAGAACCCGTTTTTGAGCGGCTGATGACTACTTTTCTTGTCTAGAACCGGGCTGGTCAGCCAGCTAACAGGCTGAAAGAGCCAACAGCCTGAACAGCTCCATCATTTATATCCCAGGCCTGAATTAAAGCCCTGTGTGACATTAAGTTTAGAAATTCTAGCTTCTGCTGTCAGATAGTGACTGCCTGTGGAGTCTGAATGTGTCTGAGACCCAAACGACTGGGTCTCCAGTATCTAGACTCCTACGTAGTGCACTATGTAGGGAGCAGGGAGGCGTTTGAGACTCAGCCCCAGTGTGAGAAAAGTTATCATCTGTTCACTCTGATATGAAAAAAGCTTTTAAAAATCATGAAACGTCTGCAGTAACTTTGACGTTCGGCCGCCCATCGCTGTAATTCTCCTCATTCAGTGATCAGTGGTTGCTTAGCAACGATACCATACTCTAAAGGAACTACATTTCTTGGCGGAATACTTGTTTATAATGGTTATTATTAATAATAACTTAAATAATGATCTAAAACTACGTATTTTAATATATTTTATATGTTTTATAAAAGCAATAAGCCACTCAAGGCAGTGAGTTACAGTGATTTTATCTCGGGGAAGGGGGTTTTTACTCGAGCCGAAGAACACCCTTCCTGATAATATCACAGTAACCCACGGCCTCGAGAATAAACCACCACAGACCCTCTGTACTGATCCGCAGAGCGTTTGATCTGACGGCCTGATAGCAGGTGATTACGCAGATCTTCTCTCTCTGACCTGAGCCGGATTCCTGAGCTCTCTCGGAGTTCTCCACATAGACATGCCGGAGTGATGATGTCAGAGAGTCGCAGCGCAGACTGATCACAAACACACATGCAGAGAGTCTGGAGAGGCCATTAGGTACAAGTTGTTCGTTGTTCAGTGACAGAAAAAGAGCAGAAAACATGATAAATGGAAAATTGAATGGCTAAATCTACTACCAGCTGTGTGAGGGTCAGTGAGTCACTCTCTCCCTTCATCCAAGTTATACCACTGCCCAACAAACACCTTAGCAACCACCTGGAATATGACAGCAACATTCTAACAAGCACCTGAGATTCCACAGTAATGGCCTAGCAACATCTGGGATAACATAGCAACACCTTAGCTACCACCTAGGATGCCATAGCAATAGCCTAGTAACACCTTAGCAACCACCTAGGCTATCATAGCAACAGCCTAACAACATCTTAGCTACCACCTGGGATGCCAAAGCATTAGTCTAGCAGCACCTTAGCAACCAACTAGGATGCCATAGCAATAGCCTAGCAACACCTTAGCAACCACCTAGGCTATCATAGCAACAGCCTTACAACATCTTAGCTACCACCTGGGATGCCAAAGCATTAGTCTAGCAGCACCTTAGCAACCAACTAGGATGCCATAGCAATAGCCTAGCAACACCTTAGCAAGCACCTTGGCTACCATAGCAACAGCTTAACAACACCTTAACATCCACCTGGGATAACATAGCAATACCTTAGACACCACCTGGGATGCCACTGCAACAGCTTAGCAACACTTCAGTCACCACCTGGGACACCACAGTAGTGGCCTAGCAACACCTGGGGAAACACAGCTACACGTTAGCCACTGCCTGTGATGACAGAGCAACACATTAGCCACCACCAGGAATGCTATAATAATGGCCTACCATGCATCTTAGCAACCAACTAGGAAAGAAAAAGTATAGCACCACCTTAACAACCACCTGGAATACCATAGCAACAGCCTAGCGACACCTTAAGAACCACCTGGGATGCCACTGCAACAGCCTAGCAACACCTTACAAACCACCTTGGATACCATACCAACAGCCTAGCAAGACCTTACAAACCACCTGGGATAACATAGAAACAGCCTAGCAGCCAACTTGGACAACATAACAAGAGCTTAGCAACCATCTGGAATTCTAAAGCAATAGCCTAGCAACACCTTAACAGCCAAATGGGATACCATAGCAACAGCCTAGCAGCCACCTGGGACAACATAACAAGAGCTTAGCAACCATCTGGAATACTAAAGCAATAGCCTAGCAACACCTTAACAGCCAAATGGGATGCCATAGCAACAGCCTAGCAACACCTCAGCAATCACCTGGGATACCACAGTAACAGGCTAACAACACCTTAGCAAGCACCTGGGATGCCATAATAGTGGCCTTGCAAACATCCAGGTGGTTGTTAAACGCCTCATTTTCTCTTTTTAAAGCAAAAGACTTTGATGTAATATGTTTTTT
>NC_051230.1:1059823-1094823 GCF_015220715.1 Pygocentrus nattereri | reverse complement strand
CGTCTCTCTCAAGGTCCATGTGTGTCCATGGCTCGAAGCACCTGGACGTCATTAAATGGGCCTGATCCATCCCTAAAATCGCGCTGACCGCTGCGCCAGCATTAGCCTCGGCTTCATCAGGGCCAGTTCTGAAGGTCACATAGCCCTTCAGAACATCATGCTTATACGCCCGCTGTCCATCTCATCAGCTCCACTGACCGTATAGCTGCACTCTGTAGTTCTGCAGTTACAGACTGTAGTCCATCTGTTTCTCTGATACTCTGTTACCCTGTTCTTCAGTGGGCAGGACCCCCATGGACCCTCACAGAGCAGGTACTGTTTGGGTGGTGGGTCATTCTCAGCACTGCAGTAACACTGACGTAGTGGTAGTGTCCTGTGGGCAGCATCCTGTGGGCAGCGTCCTGTGGGCAGCGTCCTGTGGGCAGCGTCCTGTGACCACTCATGAAGGACTAGAGGATGACCAGCACAAACTGTGCAGCAGCAGATGAGCTGTCGTCTCTGACTTTACATCTACAAGGTGGACCGACGAGGTAGGAGTGTCTAATAGAGTGGACAGTGAGTGGACACAGTGTTTACAAACTCCAGCAGTGCTGTGTCTGATCTACTCGCACCAGCGCAACACACACTAACACACCACCACCACGTCAGTGTTACTGCAGTGCTGAGAATGTCCCAGGCTAAAAGCTGGATCTTTTGCATTAGCTAGAAAAGAATCGTCAAGCTAGCCTGGTTAGCTGAAGAAGCCTTTCATTATAGCTAATTAAATTCCAGGTGGTTGCTATGGTGCTACTATGTGGTTGCTATGGTAATCCAGGCCGTTCCTAGTGAGTTCATAGGTGGTTGCTATGGTATCTAAAAAGGGTTCATCTATTGATGCGATGTCAAGCTTGACACAAAAGAAGAACCCTTTATGGTGCTACATGGAACCCTTTTCAAAAAGGGTTCTCTGAAGAACCATAAACAGCACATTCTCTGTTAATCTGAAGAACGATTCCACCATGCAAAGGGTTCTTTGAGTGTTCATGGTTCTACATAGAACCATTTTCTTTACCAAAGAACCCTAGAAGAACCGTCTTTTCTAAGTGTGCATGTAGTAATTAAACATACTTTACATTAACCACGTACGTCTGCAATCAGACTGTCACACCCAATGTACTTCACATAAACCAGGTATCAGATCAGACCTGCAGAGTATCGGTACCTCCAGCCCTCCAGCCCTCCAGCCCTCCAGCCCTCGCTTCTGTCCTGCTAAACGAGCATTTCGCTGTTATTGGAACAAAACCTTGTATCTCCAGAACGGTAACTTTACAGGAGGAGAAAAAAACCTGCTTTACTTTTAATGGAAGTCAATGGAACCAGAATTTTTTCTCGGCCCTTCTAGGTCATTTATTTTAGTCTGTTCATCATGAAACTTACCGACAACGTCAAGGATAAAAGGGTTTTTCAAATGATGTCAAAAACTGAAAAGCTTCAAAAATGAAGATAATTGACTACAAGTTCAAGTTCAGACAGTGACGAGCATCAGACATGATTCTGGATATTTTCACATATTTTGATAAACACATTTACACACATTTATTTCTGTACGGTGCATTTCTGTGTGTAATATTTCCACGTATTTTCAAATAAGCGTATTTTAAAACATATTTGGTTAACATGGCGATACATTATGGAATACATTTCAATGTACGGAATGTGTTTTAGCATCGACTGCAGTATATTTCAAATATATTTCAAATATATGAAAATACATGTCCATATTTTGTTTCCATACGGAGGTACGGCTTATCTTTATGTTTACAAACATTCGGATTCGGTCTATTTCTTAGCTTTTGCCCTGAGATTTCCACATAATTCTTCTGCTCACATCCACCGTCAGTATTTTCCCTGAGCCGAGTGCTTCGCTGCGCCTCTGAAAGGCCTCACACGGGCCTTTTTTAATGGAGCGTATAAACCTACACAAGAGGTGCTGTAAAAAGGCGCTGACGCCCAACAGCAAGTCATCAAACTCAGTTTAGCTCGAGCTGCAGCTGTGACACGGTGCTTTATCTAATGCGTTAAAGTGCACAGAGCTTTCCTAAAGCAAGATGCCTCTCACATTCACTGTGTCCCAGTGCTTAACGCTCTCTGTGTGTATGGAGACGAGGCTTTACTCCAACACCGGCTGTGTTTACATGCAGAGATTTTCTCCAGTCCGATTTAATATATTCAGACTACAGATTCAGACTGAGGTGTTTATTCTCACTCTACAGTCTGACGGAACATCTGTTTACATGCTCTCTACAAGTAATCAGATCCACAATGATGCGCATGTGTGGAGAACCACTTAGTGTAGACGTTACCATGACAACCAGCATCACATGAGTCCAGTCAGAGTGGGATGAGCAGCAGTGAGCAGTGATTGTGTTTTTAACTGCTTTAAAATGACGTCAGACTCAGGAAAACGTCCTTCACACGTCCTTATTAAAGAAGGCCGAGAGGAAGACGTCGTGCTCTGAGACGCATAAGCTGGACGTCCGTCCCACCGCCGTCTTTTAAAGATCAGAGCATGAACTTCGTCTCCTCTGCAGACCAGTTTCTGCTCCGCCGTGTTGAACGGTATAAACTCTCACTGTGACGTGACGCTCATGCAGAACGGACAAACTTTCCGATAGGGAATGTAATCGGATACAGGAGTTTACACGGATATTATTCTTCTATTTAATGGATTATTTACAGGATTACCCACCTCGATCAATTTAATAGAAACTGTATTCCAAATGGCTTCAGTCAGGCTAGACTATTCCAGATTGAAGTGTTTACATGAGGTGGTCTATTCAGATTGAGCTATTAGTCGGATTATTAAGGGATTATTAGGCTGCATGTAAACATGGTTAATAATGATATACGCTACATCAGGGGCGCTCATACTTTTGTGCCTTGAGATCTACTTTTTCCAGTGGACAGGTCATCATGATCTCCCTCTGAAAAAAAAGGTTGGCCATCCTTTGTTAAAAGCTTTGAAGCTTCAATTCACATCACTGGCCTGAACTGATGTTCAGCATTACATGCGCAGAACACTGAAAATCACATTAACCTTACTGTGATTTGGTGTCGGCTGGTTTGTGTAGTCTGGACCACTTTTCTCTTTACTTCTAGCTTCTATGTATAGTTTGTAAATGCCTCTCGACGTTCCCCTTCCTTTGGAAGTCCGATGGCCACTTGGCAAATCCAGCAGATGAACTTGAAGTTTGACGCTGTAAAAAAATACTGTCATAGGACGCCACCTCTGTCACAAGGTCTGCCCTGCTAGATCTGCCCCAGACAACTGTAAGTCCCCTTATTGTGAAATGGTCCATAAACTGCTCAGTCCTGAAGAGGCAGACCATGCAGACTCACATACAGGCCTGTGTTACATCATTTACTACAGAGCTCCAAACTGCCTCTGGAAGCAACACCTTACTAGCAATTTTGATTCTTTTTACCCAGCCTGGTCTTGCATGATGGGAAATTACTGTCCAGGGGCTTGACTAAGATCGCTGGACAGAACCTCTTTGCATAAGCTAAAGTCAGTATGAATGTAAAATCATGGCTATATTAGAAAAGTGAACTACTAATTATTTTTTACAACTGAGTAATTTTTTTCAAGGCCAAATAATAAAAACGGGCTTAACTGAACAATAACTTCCTTTTAGAGCCTTTCAAATATTAAACATAGCTGAAACGACAATTACGCTGACAAAAGATGTGAAGGTTAAAGAAAATACATATGGAAAAGTCATATTATGGAATTACGGTGAGTATTTCACAGCAGCTTTTTAAAGCTGTTATTTTAATTTATTCGTTTCTGTACTTTAGTATTTTTGGTGTATCTGTACTGAAGTTTCTCCGTTCTGGACTTTTTCCTTTCACTCCACTACATTTCAGAGTCTAATATCCGACTTTTTCCTCCTACATTTTGAGAAATCTGTGGTTCCTTTTGGTTTCTGTGTGTATAAAAACGTCACATGTCAAAACGAAAGAAGCGCAAAGCCAGAGCACCAATCAGGGCCCAGCGGTCACTTTGTTCTGAGCTGGTTTTGACCTGTTGGTCATACCGACCCAGTGCAGCACGCGGTTCAACGTCAGCGCAGCAGCGTAAAACTTTGGGAGAGTCTGTTCAACATAAATGATGAACTAACCTAACTTTGTGTAAATAGAGCTCAATATAGAAATATGTCCACATATGCAGTCGAGACTGACGCGGCTTTTTTCTGAATTTCTACAAACACCATTTCATTTTATAGTAAATGAGTTTGGGCTGGTTTATGTTTATGAACAGACGCCTACAGATCAACATAGTAAAGGAGCTCATCTGTGATCCTGAGTTTAAAGCCAGTTTTTATTCAACTTAAACTTGGAACTAAGTTGTAAATAAATCTGAAACTGAAACTTTGCTTGTGTGTAAAAAGTGATTTCAGAGCCACTCGGTTCTCCCTGATGGAAACTGTTTACCTTCAGTGTTTTGTGCTTCTGATCATTTTAATAGACGTCAGCGTCACTAATTAATGACCTTCTATTAAAAGACTGGTTTACCAAGAGAGACGCTGGAGGACTTTCACCTGAAATGAGTTCATGAAGCCAGTCTGGTTATAAAAATGATAACAGGACATCAGAGCCAGAATTCCTCTTTTAGTACTTTTACTTTATACTTAAGTACATTTGAAGGGAAATACTTTAGTACTTTTACTCCAGTGGAGGTCTAAAGGGAGGAACTTCTACTGGAGGAATATTTTACCACCTCTACTTTAACTCAGGTACAGGTCTTGTGTACTTTGTCCACCGCTGATATCATTGTTCTTCCAGCATTTTCAGTGTTTAGACAAAATATTCCCAGACTTGGTGTTAAAATCTCACTACGATAAAAATTTAATTTGTTTTTCTGTCTGGAAAAATTGTTCTTGGTGTGAGAAACCAAAACAAAACCAAAAGATCTTTACAGTGCCAGCACTGAGAGGTAACCCATGTCCAGCGTAGATTAATCCTGTTCAGAGTGGATTAATGACTAGGCCTCTGCTCTGCTCTGCTCTGCTGGCACCAACAATGCATAGCAATCTCATTCTCCATCCCCCAGCGCCTCTTGTAGGAAAGCGTAGCATAACTAATTCATTTCCTCAAATAGTGGCTCAATCATTCAAACTAATCAGCTTTAGAGCACCAGCCACATCCGCGGCTCATGATTGCCACGTTTCCGTTCGCAAAACAGAGTTTATTCAAGCTCATTTGAGTTGCTAATGTGCTCCACCTTCCTCTCCGGATGCAAACAGTTCTGTTTGCAGTCGGGTGACGATGCCGAATGTTTACAGCGCTCAAATTGAAGGTGGCCAGATTTAATTATGTGCCCATCTTGCCTGCTGCCTTCACATGAGGTTATTAATAAAGACAGCTGTCGAGTAATCTACTTCTTAACGCAGAACAATGCCTCGAATCACGGAACTTGTTTATTTCCTGCACTATTTTCCCTGTTATACTTCATCTTTTGATGGGAAATGCTAATGCAGGTTTGATGCCAGAAGGAGCGGGCGCGACCTTCTCGCATCTTAGCGACAAGGAATCAAATCAAAGTCTCCTTCGTGATTGGTTATTTTTGGGAACAATTTATTGCTGGTGCAATCAGGCCTGGCGGAGCAAGTGGCACACGGTGTAAAATGAAAGACTATCAGAGGAGACACTTTCATTTCCTCATCCTCAATAACGCCGCGCGGGTAAACATCGCAAGAGGCGGCGGAGGTCAGAGTCCTGTCTGCTTCGTTTACGCCGCTTTATATTTCAAAGAAATAACACAGACGTGAACTCATATTTCACTGAGCCAACACGTTACTCCTAAGGCCTCAAAGCCATTTTCACCCCCTCTTACCCCAAATGTGCCCAATCAGCCGAGTCACATTTGGCGTCTGAAGTGCTTCTGTAGTTTTGGCGCCGGGGCTATGAGGCTAATGGTGCTACCCTGCAAAAAGTGCCACCTTGTCAAGTGAGATGATCTTATTTCTAGCCAATATATGTAACATTTCCCATTGTGAGATGGTCGTGCACTTATAAGATTATTAAACTTATTTCTAGACATTATTTACTACTTAGTTCTCTTTTATATCTCTCTGTACTGGCAGATCATTTAGCTTGTTTTAAGGACACTTCCCTGCCAATGAGAATCACCTAGTAAGATTGTTTAAGTAAAAAAATCTCTAAAAATAAAGATATTTAACAACAATCTCAACAGGAGAGATCCTGAATTTATTGACTATACGTGAGATATTTTACTTGACGAGATACTTTTGCAGTTTAACAAGCAATGGAAGATATATTAGCAATTATGGTGCTAACTGCATGTCTAAAGCCTATTTTTCACCAGACGTGGTAACAGTGTGCGCATTGAGCTCCTGTTAATCAAAACCGTGAAAATAAGCTTCTTGTCTATTTTTTAACGCTTGCTGTGAGCAGTAAGATCATTGATAATATAAGCTTTCCTTACCTGTTAGCACCGTTAGCCTCATAGCCAGAGGTGTAAAATTCAAAGCTTCCCGGTTTTTTGTTCCAGCTGCCTGGACAGCTCTGCTGGAGAAGACCGTTAGAAGTCCGTTAGAAGAAAATCCTGGGAAGGATTTTTACTTTCTGGACCTGAATTTTACACCACGGCTCATAGCGCCAGCCCCAAAACTAAAGAAGCACTTGTGCTAACAAGTCATGGAAGCTTACATCGATCAGGCCTAACATTATGACTCTCAGCACTGCAGTAACACTGACATGGTAGTGGTGCGTTAGTGTGTGTTGCGCTGGTGCGAGTGGATCAGACCGGAGTGTCAAACAAGGAGGTGGTCATAATTTTATGCCTGATCGGTGTATAAAACCTAAAAATATATAAAAATCTGCTTTGTGTCTACTTTTGATGGATGCTTGCTGTGAGTAGTATGTTTTGTTTCTGGCTAGAAACAAATTAGTATTCTTGCTATATTATGATTAATATCTACTATTTACAATCACAATCACTGCACTAGTGCAAACCCAGTTCCAAAAACAGTTGTGGCAGGAACTAAAATGCAATAAAAACAAAGCAATGATTTATAAATCTAATTGCATTTGAACAATAACTGTAGAAAGACAGGATAATTAGTCTTTTACTTTGTCAACTTTATAAATATGCGCTGATTCTGAAACTGATCACTGTTCCAGAAAAGTTGGGACATGTGCCAATTTAAGTATGAATATGAAACGTTGGTAAGTGTTGGAGAAACATCTTAAACAAGTGATGCAATCATGAATGGGTATACAAGGAGCGAGGACGGGTTGAGGGTCTCCACTTTTCCAGAAATTTGTCAGCGGTGATGTGAACCACTGCTCTTAAGAAGCAGCAAAAGCTGTTTGACTTCTAATGGCGCCCTCTTGTGGAGAATTTTGAGCCTGCTAAATGTGAGTGTTTCACATTAAAAAAAAGCCAAAGTCCACTGACCGACCACCTTCCAGCCATGACCAACCCCCACCCCCACCACCACCACCACCACCCACGGCAGCCTGTTTGGTTTGCCACAGAGGACATCTGGCAACCCTATTATCGTCAAAAATGCACGTATCTTTCTGTGATGAGTGCTAAACTAAATAAGCAAACTTCTGACACAAAACGTGCCTTGGCCGACCGACTAAACAGGCAGAAGGTTTTGTAAATGTGATTTTTCTTCATCAGCTAAGTGCACATTTGATACCAAACCTTGCGTCCGCCTATCTTTGTCCCTGGGTGGCTGCAGACGGGTGAATTTTATCACGCTGTTTTATTTCATCGTCCACGCTGAACCCTTTTCTTTTGTAGCGCTCACATTTCCCTCCATCTGCTGGGCCGCATTGATTTGATCAGCGCTCCATTCTCCTGGAGCTAATGTTTCCGGATGGCCTCATAAAACTGGCCCCGTTACCGTGGCTACCTGTTAAAAGCCGTGGTCTCCGGGGCCTGCGATACGTCGCCCTTTTCCCCCGCCTCAGTCCACCAGAGCAGGCCGGCCGCGCAACCTTTAGAAATGTCACCGCAGTTAAAGCTGAATGGAGCCGGAGCAGCGGGGCAGTCGGTGTCAAACACCATTAGCTTTAATCCTATTTGCTATGAAACTCCACTCGAAGGGTAAAGGAATCTATATCTGTCTCGGCCCGTCGGCCGGGCTTTGTGAGCCGCTCCTTTCGTGATAGACCTTTGCCTCCGCTGCTGGGCGAGAAAAGGAGAACAGACAGATTGAGTTGGAGTTTTAGAGCTGTGATCTATTAGGAGGCCCTTTACGCCGGAGAGTGTGGCCCCGTTTCTGCAGGCCGCAGCCGCTGAGTCTACTTTATAACCCAACACAACCACAGTATTTATTACGTAACTCTACAAAACACCCACTGCGCATCTTTTAGGACACGTTTTGGTGGTAGACTGACACCTGTAGGAACCAGCTCACCAACTGAGACAACCCAATCAAGCTCTAGAGCTGATGTTAACGCTAAAACCCTATTCGCACAGGGGGAAGATGGCCCTAATGTTTAGAGGCCATTTACACAGAGATGGAAGTGGCTACTGTCATGGAAAATATCTAAGAAAAGTCTCAGAGTCACAAATAACACTCCGAAGTAATATGTTTATAACCGGGGGAGAAACTCCTGGAAAACCCCAGAAAGCCCCGAAGACATTCCAGAGCTACAAACGTTAAATGCTCCCCAAATGGGGCGTGGTTTCTTACTGTTGGTTAACAGAGAACAAAGAAGATACAATCCATTGGTTACAAATAACTGCAAGATACATAAACATGACTGTGGTAACATATATGCATAATGAATAAACAGAAGGGAAGCTCTAATACGGTCAAAAGACCTTACCCACCTGACCCCATCCACCGGCTCTCCTCTCTGCAGCCTCAAGGCCACCACACAGTAACTCACAGCAGGGCCTTGTCAGTTCAGCCAGGCCTCCGGACTGATAACAGAGGCCTGGAGCCTGGGAAGCTGCAAGGAGTTGACCCCCCTATCCAGCTGGTGTCCAGTGAGAGTCCACCTAATGTTTAGAGTACCCTAGGCTACCTCTACGGTCAAGATAAAACCCACACTACCTAACCAGAAAACATCAAACGTGTGAGGCAGGGCTGTCAAACTCAACCTTTATTTCGTTTTTAATTAATGTTGTGCTGAAACCTGAACTGGCCAGTGTTTATTAAAAATACAGACACTTGTTCTACGTGGACACTTGAAATAATCAAAATTGAAGTGCTCCGTAAATTTGACGCCTGACATCCTTTTCTGTGTAAGTTAATTAAGCTAATGTTAAGCTGATTAAACTGCAGCTGAGGTGCATTTTGTTGACATGCCTGGTGATATGAGGTGTAACCCCAGTCCCATAGACTGTTTTAGGGGTGGGAGAGTTGGAGCACACATTGCCGTGCATGTTGGGGACGGTAGTGCAGCACATTGTGAATCGGGTTAATATTAATAGAAAGTTCGAATACTTTTCCGGCGGGATGGGATTGTGAGGCGGGCCTTGTGTTTGACACATGGGCTGTAAGGGCTGGCTTCAGGGTTGCGGTGCTCCTGGCCACCAGAGGGAGACAACGCGCACCTCCCAGGGCCAATCAAACCCAACGTCCTACAACCGGGCAGAGGCTTCGTGAGGGCTGAGAAGGAGTCAAACGAAGTTTGAGTCAACAGAGGCAGCCGGTAATTTGAGTAAAAGGGCCGCAAGTTTTGCATCCAGCTGCCTCTTGAGGTTCTCTTCTCTGTTCTCCGTCTTGTTCTACTTGTGTTTTTGTTGGGAAAGTCATCCGTCGCTTCAGTTACCCAGTTCCCTCTCTGGGTCTGAGGTCCAGTTTTCCCCTGGTGGCCTTTGTTCTCTCTTCCTGCCAGAACCAAAATGGGTCGGTTTAGAATTAGTTTGGATATATTTTTCCTACCTATTTCCTGGCGCTTCCTTACGAGGCGTGAACCCAGAGCCAGTTTGTGAGGAGCCTGGCCGCTTCCTATTTCCCTTGTTATATTAAAAACAGGAGGGTGCAGGTGAGCGAGTCCTCAACGAATGGGAGTAAATGGAGCCAAACGGCTAAAAACAAAGTTAAAATAGATTTTAATCACTTTCACATAACTTTCCTTTAATTTTAGACAGCAGGAGGACGAGTTTCACTAAAACAGCAAAGAAATCTCATCTGTATGTTTCCTTTATTCTACATCAAACGGGTTTGGGCAGCAGAAGGCGGGCTTTACTGCTACTGAGTGGTGCTACTGACGTCATGAACATACATGAGGCGCCGTTTTAACTCCTATAACTCGAGTTTAAAAGCTCTTAAAAGTACAAGTGGTCTTAGTGTTTTATGCCGTTCAGGAAATAAATGTATTCTATATAAAAATATTTAAACATTTCTAAACTGATTTTGCTCAAAGGCTCCATATCAACCTGTTCATTTTGGACTCGCTCGGGAGCGCCCTCTGGCGTTTGAGAAACCCAGGGCACTGTAGAGTCTGTGTAGAGATAATAAAAAGATTCTATACAAAAAAAAACAAAAATACAACTAGGAAGATACAAAAGTATGAAATAAGATCTGTAACCTGGAGCGTCCAGATGTGGAGCGTCCAGATGTGTGATGAGGTGTGCAGAAACTGCAATAGGTACAGTAAAGTGTCCGAATGTGCAGATAGATTAAATACTGAACTTGGTGTTCTTGGGTTCTCCCTGCCAGCGTTCCACAGCAGTGCTGTAGATGGATTTCTACCAGTCAGTCCTCGTTAAACCATCTGGATCGCTCTTCACTGGAAACCGTGTCTTCACTGATCCTGTTCGAAAAGCCAGTTCTCCTAAAAATACTGAGCTAAACTTGGAAACCAAGGCTGCCTTTGTGGTGGACGTGTATCTGATGAAGCGCCTGCCCGCAGTGTTTATCGACTTCCTTCTATAATGAGCCTCACACAGACCCCGTCTCCCCCACTTCCTGTGACGATTAGAGTCAGAGATGCAAAACCGCGGCGGTTTCATTTCTGCTCTTTCGGTTGAGCGCGGTTTCCTCCGAGGATCTGCGGCTTCACTTGCAGATGGAGAAGTACATTAAAAGCTCTTGGCAAAACATTTATGTGCAGCTCATCAGTCCAAATAAATAATCCAAGACATTTCAAACACTGGAAGGCCAATTACTCAGCAGTGGTGGACAGTAACTGAGTAACTGAGTATCTGAGTAACTGAGTAACTGAGTAACTGAGTATCTGAGTAACTGAGTAACTGAGTAACTGAGTAAATGTAATTAGTTTCTGTACTTTAGTATTTTTGGTGTATCTGTACTGAAGTTTCTTCGTTCTGGGCGTCTTTTTCCTTTCACTCCACTACATTTCAGAGTCTAATATCCGACTTTTTCCTCCTACATTTTGAGAAATCTGTCGTTCCTTTTGGTTTCTGTGTGTATAAAAACGTCACATGTCAAAACGAAAGAAGCGCAAAGCCAGAGCACCAATCAGGGCCCAGCGGTCACTTTGTTTAGAGCTGGTTTTGACCTGTTGGTCATACCGACCCAGTGCAGCACGCGGTTCAACGTCAGCGCAGCAGCGTAAAACTTTGGGAGAGTCTGTTCAACATAAATGATGAACTAACCTAACTTTGTGTAAATAGAGCTCAATATAGAAATATGTCCACATATGCAGTCGAGACTGACGCGGCTTTTTTCTGAATTTCTACAAACACCATTTCATTTTATAGTAAATGAGTTTGGGCTGGTTTATGTTTATGAACAGACGCCTACAGATCAACATAGTAAAGGAGCTCATCTGTGATCCTGAGTTTAAAGCCAGTTTTTATTCAACTTAAACTTGGAACTAAGTTGTAAATAAATCTGAAACTGAAACTTTGCTTGTGTGTAAAAAGTGATTTCAGAGCCACTCGGTTCTCCCTGATGGAAACTGTTTACCTTCAGTGTTTTGTGCTTCTGATCATTTTAATAGACGTCAGCGTCACTAATTAATGACGTTCTATTAAAAGACTGGTTTACCAAGAGAGACGCTGGAGGACTTTCACCTGAAATGAGTTCATGAAGCCAGTCTGGTTATAAAAATGATAACAGGACATCAGAGCCAGAATTCCTCTTTTAGTACTTTTACTTTATACTTAAGTACATTTGAAGGAAATACTTTAGTACTTTTACTCAAGTGGAGGTCTAAAGGGAGGAACTTCTACTTTCACTGGAGGAATATTTTACCCTGGGGGTCTCGACTTTAACTCAGGTACAGGGTTTGTGAACTTCGTCTTTAAAAAAAAACTTTATTACCCAGGGAAGTGTGTGATACAAATGCCAGAGTACTAGATAATTAATTTGAGTACCATGATGGAAAGTTCCAGTAACATGTACCTAAATTACACTGAAATAACCAACAACTTGTAGATTCTAAATGGTTAAGTACGAGGTCCAAACTTCAAAGTTCTAGATAACTATTTTCTGTGACATTTTATGGTAGGTTCAGACAAAGTCTAATTAAATTGCAATAACATAACAGGTTCTAGATATTAGCTGTGTAACTGAGGGGTAAAAACAGTGTAAGACCGTTTTGGGAGTATGGTAGTAAATTCCAAAGCAGTTTAAATAAATTACAATGAAATGCCCAACTGGTTCTAGATATTGACTACAAACATCAAGGTACTAGACAATTCTTTTTGGTAACATGATAAGTTCCAAGGCAGTCTATCTAAATCACACAACACCCAAAAGGTTCTACATACTACATGGTTAGGTGTGAGGTTCAAACTTCAAAGTACTAGATAATTATTTATGGTAACATGATGGTAAATTCCAAGGCAGTCTAACTAAATTACATTGAAATGCCAAAGAGGTTCTAGTAGGCTTTGTGCCCCACATCCACTCATTCAATATCTAGAACCAGTGTTTCATTTTATTGCAAGTTATTCAAACTTCCAGAACTTTCCATTATGTTACCCGAGATAATTATCTAGTTCTTTGGAGTTTGTATCCCACATTCACTCATTCAATATCTAGAATCTGAATTTCAGTGTAAGTTATTTAAAGAGTCAGAACTTTCCATTATGTTACCCAAGATAATGATCTAGTTCTTTGGAGTTTGCACCCTGCATCCACTCATTCAATACCTAGAACCTGTTTTGCATGTCAGTGTAATTTCACCGCCGTAATACCCACAGCCATCACCTCGTCCTCAGGACTTTGTGCCTCACATTTAACCAGTTTATGTCTAGATCGTTTAGAGTATCTAGAATGTAGGGGACAGTAGGGAGAGCGCTGCCGCTGATCCTCATGAGGAGCCGTGTTGTGAGGCGTTAAGTGAGAGCGTGAATGAGGCTCCTGGAGGTTCTTGTGAAATGACAGCACTTCAGATGAAGAACGAGACACGGGTTCTCACGCGGCGCAATAACACAGATGTGAAAACACATTTTCCAGCAGCTTAAACAAACACTGATTGAAATTCACCACTTGGGTGGAATTCACACCGCCTGGCAACCTAATCTCGTTCCGAGTGAGCTTGTTCAGGCGGCGGCGGCTGTCGAGGGAATTCCTGAGATCCATCAGATGCTGACGTTCTGCCCCGGTGAGGGAATACTGATCAGCGACGGCCGCGGGACGGGAGGCAGAACTCAGACATCACCTGCACTGAGACAAACGGCCCAAACCGACACCGCATTCCTGACTTAACTCATTCAGACGGAACCAGAGTGGTTCTGAGCGGTTCGGTGTGAAACGTTTCATTCTAGATAAACTTAGTCAGAGCTGTTGACAGTGGTGGTGATGGGAACCAGACGTCCCTCTAAAAGCTCCTCACAGAAAGTTCCTACATGAGATGGTTGTGAATTCACTGCCTGGTGGAGGGAGACATGCAGGGCGGCACCGCTCGCCACCCTTCTGGACCGGCTGGACCACCACTGAGCTTCTCACTTCAGCGCTGTGCAGTCCTCACCCTCAGGAACTGACCCTCCTGCCGCTGCGTAAACTGGACCTGATCTAATGAACCGCTGCTCCGCCCGTTTCCCGTCTTGTACTTTAACACTTTATACTAACACTGCTGTCCGGTGAGGTCCAGAGGAGGACGGGTTCCCCTTCTGAGTCTTGGTTCCTGTCAGTGTGTCATTATTGGCCCCTCCCAGTCCTGTCCATGTGTTTGTGTTGTGTTTTGGTCTAGTCCACGTGCTTTTTGTTTTGATCCCCTGTCCGGCCCCTTGTTTTGTGATCCCGCACCTGATTATTCCCACCTGTGTCTTCAGCTGAGTCCTGTTTTCCCTTGTGTTTTCCGCTGTGTTGGTGCTGGTCTTTGCTTGGGATGCTGTTTGATGTTTGGGCGTTTGATGTATGTGCCATTGGTTTTGTTTGGTGTTCATTCCTCCAGCCCCCATCATAGTTTTACTGGGTTTATCATCATGTCTGACTCTCCATACATCCGTGTTGGCCATTTGAACCGGGACCGTTATGACCAGGACCCTGGATTTGCCTGCCTCCTCGCTCCCCCGCATCACAGTGATTCCTCCTGCTGCTCTGAGGGAGTTTTTCCTGCCACTGTCTCCACTGGTGACGCTTACGGAGGCTTGTTCTGTAAAGCTGCTTTGAGACGCCACCTGCTGTAAAAAGTGCTACATCAATAAACTTTGGCTGGACTTGGATTTGAACTGCTGACTGTGGAGAGGCGGCAAAGAAAAAAACGGGAACTAAAGAAAAATGAAACAACGAAAGTAGTACAGAAAGGAAAAGAACCACTGAAAGCAGAGAACAGAGAACAAAATACACAGGAATGATAACTTGAGCAAGCAGGGGAATTTGGGGATTTTTTGGGGGGGGGGGGGCGGGGGACTGACAAGAGGGCGGGGCTATAGACTACAGGTTCTACAGGTAGAACAAATGACCAGAGGGCAGGACCAGATCAGCGACATGAAAACGGACAGACAGAAACAAAGACAAAGCAGGACAAGAGAAGACGTTCAACTATTGTTAAACCCAAAACAATTATCTGCGCTGGTACTTAGAGGGTTCTTGAACTGTGAGGGTTCTAGAACCGTGAGCATGGTTAAAGGCAAAATAGTCCCAAAACTTGGATTTAAATGGATCAGGCACAGCAGTGCTGCTGGAGTTTTTAACACCTCAGTGTCACTGCTGGACTGAGAATAGTCCACCAACCAAAAGTATCCAGCCAACAGCGTCCTGTGGGCAGCGTCCTGTGACCACTGATGAAGGACTAGAGGATGACCAACACAAACTGTGCAGCATCAGATGAGCTGTCGTCTCTGACTTTACATCTACAAGGTGGACAGACAAGGTAGGAGTGTCTAATAGAGTGGACAGTGAGTGGACACAGTGTTTAAAAACTCCAGCAGCACTGCTGTGTCTGATCCACTCGCACCAGCACAACACACACTAACACACCACCACCACGTCAGTGTTACTGCAGTGCTGAGAATGACCCACCACCCAAATACTACCTGCTCTGTGAGGGTCCATGGGCTCCTGACCACTGAAGGAGGTGGTTAGAACGTTATGCCTGATCAATGTATCATTAGAACAAATATAAACATAAAAAACAGCAAAAAGTAACAAATTAACAACAACAATTAACAAAAGTAACAAAAAAAACCCAAAAACATTCCATTGTTAATATCCATCTGAATAAACAGTGAAATACTGAATTCCTCAGGAAAAGGGCAGGAAATGGGTAAACACATCGGTACACATAAAATCACTAATTATTTTATTAATAATGTGTTTATTATAACATTAATGCTCTTTCTGAGCAAATAAACACGTACTGTCCAGACAAACAACTTTCTAAAATCTTCTAAAATACATACACCACTTTGAGAGGAACGTCATGGGTAAAGAAACGTGGACCACTTCTCTCACTATATATGAATATATGTAGGGCATATTATAATCACGTTTAATTATTCACCTACAGGCTGTGTATATATGCTTATGCCCTGATTTTGTATAAAAACAAGCCTGTATTCCTAACAGCAGAGGGCAGCATTGACCTAAATTCCCACTTCCAAGTACCTGTGTTTATAATCCTCTAATTGTAAACTGTTTTATCTCCTCTGTTCTCCTAACATTAACACACGATTATTTCCGGTTTCTTATCCGCCGGCCTTCCTGCAGAGGGATCCATCCAATTAAGGCCTGAATTAATGAAGGAAGATGATTTCCCCTCTTCTTACATCAGCCTCTGATTAAAGCCTACTGTTAGCGTGCAGCCGGCTCTGCTCCCTTAAGGAAAAGGCTAATGAAACTGGCGGGATCCCACCTCAGAGCAGGTGGGGGGGGGGTCTCTTCTCCACTGATGATTAAACTTGAACTGGATTAGCAGGAAAGTCCCTCGTTCATCATCTATGTGTAGTTTATAAGACGTTAGCCCCATGATCAGCCATCAGGAACAGCTAAACCAAACCATACCGAGATCCCGCGTTGGGTCCAGCCCGGCGTGTCAACGGAGCCACCGTCAACGTCGCTGCTGGACTGCATTCAGTGCCGTTACAGAGCGGCAGGTTGAGAAAGATACTGTCCAGAATTCCACTATTTCTGGAATATCGCTCTCAGAAAGTGGGATAGGGTTATATAACGGAGGGAACGCAGTGATCCGCGCTCGTGTCTGTGTGGTGTTTATGTGTAGACGTGGTCGTGTGGTCAGTGAGGCCCAGAGAAGCTGCTGATGTGATGGTTTTTCCTCTGGTTTTATATTAAGGACTCTTATTGGTATAGTGTAGGGTGTTTACCCAGGCGGGGCACTGAACCCCAGTCTACAGCGTAGTAGGTGAAGGTGGTGTTAGGAGTCTTGCCCAAGGACTCTTATTGGTATAGTGTAGGGTGGTTACCCAGGCGGGGCACTGAACCCCAGTCTACAGCGTAGTAGGTGAAGGTGGTGTTAGGAGTCTTGCCCAAGGGCTCTTATTGGTATAGTGTAGGGTGTTTACCCAGGTGGGGCACTGAACCCCAGTCTACAGCGTAGTAGGTGAAGGTGGTGTTGGGAGTCTTGCCCAAGGACTCTTATTGGTATAGTGTAGGGTGTTTACCCAGGTGGGGCACTGAACCCCAGTCTACAGCGTAGTAGGTGAAGGTGGTGTTGGGAGTCTTGCCCAAGGACTCTTATTGGTATAGTGTAGGGTGTTTACCCAGGTGGGGCACTGAACCCCAGTCTACAGCGTAGTAGGTGAAGGTGGTGTTGGGGGTCTTGCCCAAGGACTCTTATTGGTATAGTGTAGGGTGTTTACCCAGGTGGGGCACTGAACCCCATTCTACAGAACCTACAGTCTGCAGTCTTGACTTCTATCTGTGAGAGCAGCATTTTTAATCAGTTCAATACCGCAGATTTCTATTGTTACTTGTAAATTTGGAAAATAGTACAAATAAACGGGTGTATTCAACTTTTGACCTGTACTGTGTTTATTTACAGAGCTTTCCTCCTTTTTTTTAAAAAACCCACTGTTTTCCGGTGAGCGTCGGTTTGCAGTGTGAACAAGTACAGCGCTTTTCTCTGACTGCTGTTTACCATCGGCTCTTCATGACAGAGAAAAATTGAAAAATTAATGTGTTTTTCACACATTTCATTCTAATCAATTGTGCCGTTTGATGCATCTGGCAGCGTTTGGCTCCAGCACCAGCTCCAAATGGATACAGTATAGATTGTGAAATTGAAGAGGATCTGATGCTGATGAAATTCTCAATGACAAAACAAAAACTAAACCCTGTTGAAATGATTCTCTTGCTCTCTGCTGCTGTTTTGGCTCATCGTGATGTTTGTGAGGGGATTTGATTGGAGCTGGTGGGGGATAATCTCTCCTCCTCAGCCGCATTAAGCTGTGATAGCCTTCAGAAATAAAGCAGCACCATTTGACAGTATATTTTTATAATCTGGCCTAATGAGACGCAAAGCGCTGACGAACGACAACAAAATAACAGCAGTCATTTCTGCTGCTTTGATTTCATGTAAAACATTTAAAAAAATGCATCTGCACTCACAGATCAAATCTTTAGGATAAGCGTAAATCGACAGGCTCCACCCACAAACGTTCTTTTATAGCCACTGTTGCTGAGCTGTACAGAACACTGGTAGAAATACCATTCAACCTAATGAGAAACTCAGTTTATATCACAATACCTACATTTAGAGTCGGTTATTCATTCAGTCTAATGAGAAACTGTAGAACAGACTCGGTTTATATCACAATACCTACATTTAGAGTCGGTTATTCATTCAGTCTAATGAGAAACTGTAGAACGGACTCGGTTTATATCACAATACCTACATTTAGAGCCGGTTATTCATTCAGTCTAATGAGAAACTGTAGAACGGACTCGGTTTATATCACAATACCTACATTTAGAGCCGGTTATTCATTCAGTCTAATGAGAAACTGTAGAACGGACTCGGTTTATATCACAATACCTACATTTAGAGTCGGTTATTCATTCAGTCTAATGAGAAACTGTAGAACGGACTCGGTTTATATCACAATACCTACATTTAGAGTCGGTTATTCATTCAGCCTAATGAGAAACTGTAGAACGGACTCGGTTTATATCACAATACCTACATTTAGAGTCGGTTATTCATTCAGCCTAATGAGAAACTGTAGAACAGACTCGGTTTATATCACAATACCTACATTTAGAGTCGGTTATTCATTCAGCCTAATGAGAAACTGTAGAACGGACTCGGTTTATATCACAATACCTACATTTACAGTCGGTTATTCATTCAGTCTAATGAGAAACTGTAGAACAGACTCGGTTTATATCACAATACCTACATTTAGAGTCGGTTATTCATTCAGTCTAATGAGAAACTGTAGAACAGACTCGGTTTATATCACAATACCTACATTTAGAGTGGGTTATTCATTCAGTCTAATGAGAAACTGTAGAACGGACTCGGTTTATATCACAATACCTACATTTAGAGTCGGTTATTCATTCAGCCTAATGAAAAACTGTAGAACAGACTCGGTTTATATCACAATACCTACATTTAGAGTCGGTTATTCATTCAGCCTAATGAGAAACTGTAGAACGGACTCGGTTTATATCACAATACCTACATTTAGAGTCGGTTATTCATTCAGCCTAATGAAAAACTGTAGAACGGACTCGGTTTATATCACAATACCTACATTTAGAGCCGGTTATTCATTCAGTCTAATGAGAAACTGTAGAACGGACTCGGTTTATATCACAATACCTACATTTAGAGCCGGTTATTCATTCAGTCTAATGAGAAACTGTAGAACGGACTCGGTTTATATCACAATACCTACATTTAGAGTCGGTTATTCATTCAGTCTAATGAGAAACTGTAGAACAGACTCGGTTTATATCACAATGCCTACATTTAGAGTCGGTTATTCATTCAGCCTAATGAGAAACTGTAGAACGGACTCGGTTTATATCACAATACCTACATTTAGAGTCGGTTATTCATTCAGTCTAATGAGAAACTGTAGAACGGACTCGGTTTATATCACAATACCTACATTTAGAGTCGGTTATTCATTCAGTCTAATGAGAAACTGTAGAACGGACCCGGTTTATATCACAATACCTACATTTACAGTCGGTTATTAATTCAGTCTAATGAGAAACTGTAGAACGGACTCGGTTTATATCACAATACCTACATTTAGAGTCGGTTATTCATTCAGCCTAATGAGAAACTGTAGAACGGACTCGGTTTATATCACAATACCTACATTTACAGTCGGTTATTCATTCAGTCTAATGAGAAACTGTAGAACAGACTCGGTTTATATCACAATACCTACATTTAGAGTCGGTTATTCATTCAGTCTAATGAGAAACTGTAGAACAGACTCGGTTTATATCACAATACCTACATTTAGAGTCGGTTATTCATTCAGTCTAATGAGAAACTGTAGAACGGACTCGGTTTATATCACAATACCTACATTTAGAGCCGGTTATTCATTCAGTCTAATGAGAAACTGTAGAACGGACTCGGTTTATATCACAATACCTACATTTAGAGCCGGTTATTCATTCAGTCTAATGAGAAACTGTAGAACGGACTCGGTTTATATCACAATACCTACATTTAGAGTCGGTTATTCATTCAGTCTAATGAGAAACTGTAGAACAGACTCGGTTTATATCACAATACCTACATTTAGAGCCGGTTATTCATTCAGCCTAATGAGAAACTGTAGAACGGACTCGGTTTATATCACAATACCTACATTTAGAGTCGGTTATTCATTCAGCCTAATGAGAAACTGTAGAACGGACTCGGTTTATATCACAATACCTACATTTAGAGCCGGTTATTCATTCAGTCTAATGAGAAACTGTAGAACGGACTCGGTTTATATCACAATACCTACATTTACAGTCGGTTATTCATTCAGTCTAATGAGAAACTGTAGAACAGACTCGGTTTATATCACAATACCTACATTTAGAGTCGGTTATTCATTCAGTCTAATGAGAAACTGTAGAACAGACTCGGTTTATATCACAATACCTACATTTAGAGTGGGTTATTCATTCAGTCTAATGAGAAACTGTAGAACGGACTCGGTTTATATCACAATACCTACATTTAGAGCCGGTTATTCATTCAGTCTAATGAGAAACTGTAGAACGGACTCGGTTTATATCACAATACCTACATTTAGAGCCGGTTATTCATTCAGTCTAATGAGAAACTGTAGAACGGACTCGGTTTATATCACAATACCTACATTTAGAGTCGGTTATTCATTCAGTCTAATGAGAAACTGTAGAACAGACTCGGTTTATATCACAATGCCTACATTTAGAGTCGGTTATTCATTCAGCCTAATGAGAAACTGTAGAACGGACTCGGTTTATATCACAATACCTACATTTAGAGTCGGTTATTCATTCAGTCTAATGAGAAACTGTAGAACGGACTCGGTTTATATCACAATACCTACATTTAGAGTCGGTTATTCATTCAGTCTAATGAGAAACTGTAGAACGGACTCGGTTTATATCACAATACCTACATTTACAGTCGGTTATTAATTCAGTCTAATGAGAAACTGTAGAACGGACTCGGTTTATATCACAATACCTACATTTAGAGTCGGTTATTCATTCAGCCTAATGAGAAACTGTAGAACGGACTCGGTTTATATCACAATACCTACATTTACAGTCGGTTATTCATTCAGTCTAATGAGAAACTGTAGAACAGACTCGGTTTATATCACAATACCTACATTTAGAGTCGGTTATTCATTCAGTCTAATGAGAAACTGTAGAACAGACTCGGTTTATATCACAATACCTACATTTAGAGTCGGTTATTCATTCAGTCTAATGAGAAACTGTAGAACGGACTCGGTTTATATCACAATACCTACATTTAGAGCCGGTTATTCATTCAGTCTAATGAGAAACTGTAGAACGGACTCGGTTTATATCACAATACCTACATTTAGAGCCGGTTATTCATTCAGTCTAATGAGAAACTGTAGAACGGACTCGGTTTATATCACAATACCTACATTTAGAGTCGGTTATTCATTCAGTCTAATGAGAAACTGTAGAACAGACTCGGTTTATATCACAATACCTACATTTAGAGCCGGTTATTCATTCAGCCTAATGAGAAACTGTAGAACGGACTCGGTTTATATCACAATACCTACATTTAGAGTCGGTTATTCATTCAGCCTAATGAGAAACTGTAGAACGGACTCGGTTTATATCACAATACCTACATTTAGAGTCGGTTATTCATTCAGTCTAATGAGAAACTGTAGAACAGACTCGGTTTATATCACAATACCTACATTTAGAGTCGGTTATTCATTCAGCCTAATGAGAAACTGTAGAACGGACTCGGTTTATATCACAATACCTACATTTAGAGTCGGTTATTCATTCAGTCTAATGAGAAACTGTAGAACGGACTCGGTTTATATCACAATACCTACATTTAGAGCCGGTTATTCATTCAGTCTAATGAGAAACTGTAGAACAGACTCGTTTTATATCACAATACCTACATTTAGAGTCGGTTATTCATTCAGTCTAATGAGAAACTGTAGAACGGACTCGGTTTATATCACAATACCTACATTTAGAGTCGGTTATTCATTCAGCCTAATGAGAAACTGTAGAACGGACTCGGTTTATATCACAATACCTACATTTAGAGTCGGTTATTCATTCAGTCTAATGAGAAACTGTAGAACAGACTCGGTTTATATCACAATACCTACATTTAGTGTCAGCCAGTGAATGAAGCTGTGCTGACGATTCTGCAGACTTGCGAGCAGAAAAGTAATGTATGGAATTTTGCGGTCGGCTCAGATGGAATTCTTTTGTGTGAAAGCAAATCAGTGATGATGATCCCCTCCCTTAAACGAGCCCAGAATCAGTCTTGGATGTGGATTTACGTCTGAAAACACCCTTATTTTTTGTCCAGATTTTTAGCCACTAACTAGTCCCATCCCAGCATCTATACAGGATACCATATTAACTGCCTAGTAACATCTTAGCAACCACCTGGGATACCATTGCTATCACCTAACTGCACCTTAGTAAAAGCCATGAGATACCATTGCAATGACCATTTACACCATAGCAACCACCCTAGCAAGCATCTTTTACACTATAGCAACCAATTAGTAACATCCTAGCAACCACCTGGAATACCATTGCAATCACCTGTTACACCACAGCAACCACCTAGTAACACCTTAGCAATCTAAAATACCATAGCAACCATCTAGCAGCTGCTTAAGCAGCTCAGTTACTATGCATTTTCTTCAGTTCCAGCTTTGTATGTGTGTTAATACGTCACACTGTCAGGATGGGAGTTATTGTGTGTCTAATTCATTGTTTTGCGCAAGCTGCCTAGAATGGACAAGGTGTGTTTAAAACGGGTTACTAAGCTACTGAGCCGGACTGTGTTGTGTGACTCACCCTGTGAAGGGTCCATATCCTACACTCTACGCTCTGTGGGTTATTTTCCTCTCTGAGGGTCTCTGATAGGATTTGTGTAGTTTTCTGTACCAAAAACCTCCTAATTCATTTTTACATGATCAGTTAGAGTCTCGTTACCCCTTATAATTACTCAGACTGTACCTCTAACTCTGCTCTTATTAACTGTCCTCATTCAACCTGCACTCCTTCTACCTGCAGTATGAGTGGGTGGAGCCTGTAGGCCTGTGGGTGGATGTATAGTTTCCATATATATTGGAGAGTGAACGATGCATTTTGAAGCTTTAATGTTTACATCCCAAATCGAGCTGCTTCATTTCTAAAACTACTGGGGTTTTTCACGATATGAGCCCTTTAAAAACCGTCTTTAAAAAGGATCCTTAATGTCTAAGGAACTCTTATTGGTATAGTGTAGGTTATAGTGTAGGTGATTACCCAGGCGGGGCACTGAACCCCAGTGTACAGTGTAGTAGGTAAAGGTGGTGTTAGGAGTCTTGCCCAAGGACTCTTATTGGTATAGTGTAGGGTGATTACCCAGGTGGGGCACAGAACCCCAGTCTACAGCGTAGTAGGTGAAGGTGATGTTAGGAGTCTTGCCCAAGGACTCTTATTGGTGTAGTGTAGGGTGTTTACCCAGGCGGGCCACTGAACCCCAGTCTACAGTGTAGTAGGTGAAGGTGGTGTTAGGAGTCTTGCCCAAGGACTCTTATTGGTATAGTGTAGGGTGTTTACCCAGGCGGGGCACTGAACCCCAGTCTACAGTGTAGTAGGTGAAGGTGGTGTTAGGAGTCTTGCCCAAGGACTCTTATTGGTATAGTGTAGGGTGTTTACCCAGGTGGGCCACTGAACCCCAGTGTACAGTGTAGTAGGTAAAGGTGGTGTTAGGAGTCTTGCCCAAGGACTCTTATTGGTGTAGTGTAGGGTGTTTACCCAGGTGGGGCACAGAACCCCAGTCTACAGCGTAGTAGGTGAAGGTGGGGTTAGGAGTCTTGCCCAAGGACTCTTATTGGTATAGTGTAGGGTGTTTACCCAGGCGGGCCACTGAACCCCAGTGTACAGTGTAGTAGGTAAAGGTGGTGTTAGGAGTCTTGCCCAAGGACTCTTATTGGTATAGTGTAAGGTGTTTACCCAGGCGGGGCACTGAACCCCAGTCTACAGTGTAGTAGGTGAAGGTGGTGTTAGGAGTCTTGCCCAAGGACTCTTATTGGTATAGTGTAGGGTGTTTACCCAGGCGGGCCACTGAACCCCAGTGTACAGTGTAGTAGGTAAAGGTGGTGTTAGGAGTCTTGCCCAAGGACTCTTATTGGTATAGTGTAGGGTGTTTACCCAGGTGGGGCACTGAACCCCAGTGTACAGTGTAGTAGGTAAAGGTGGTGTTAGGAGTCTTGCCCAAGGACTCTTATTGGTATAGTGTAGGGTGATTACCCAGGCGGGGCACTGAACCCCAGTCTACAGTGTAGTAGGTGAAGGTGGGGTTAGGAGTCTTGCCCAAGGACTCTTATTGGTATAGTGTAGGGTGTTTACCCAGGCGGGGCACTGAACCCCAGTCTACAGTGTAGTAGGTGAAGGTGGTGTTAGGAGTCTTGCCCAAGGACTCTTATTGGTATAGTGTAGGGTGTTTACCCAGGTGGGGCACTGAGCCCCAGTCTACAGTGTAGTAGGTGAAGGTGGTGTTAGGAGTCTTGCCCAAGGACTCTTATTGGTATAGTGTAGGGTGTTTACCCAGGTGAGGATTGTACCCCAGTCTACAGAGTAGAAGGCAGAGGTGTTACCCACTACACTATCCAACCACACCTGTTTCCTCACCTGTCTGTAGTTTGTCTCCTCCCTCTCCCAGGTGTTCCCCATTCATTTTAGCCTTTATCAAGCCCTTTGTTTCAGTCAGTGTTTAGTCTACTCATGACTTTGTCCCACGTAGTGTTTGGGTATCTACCTCGTGTTCTGTTTAGACGTTGTAGTTTGTGTTTTGCTAGTTTGTTTCAGTTATTAAAGTCTACTCACACATATCCACCCCTTTACTCTGAAACTGGTACGTTGTGTTTACACAGCAGCAGCACAAAGCAGACCAGAAGACTGTATTACACTGACCATCTTTCTTTGGTCCTAAATATCCTTCTAAATTGAGATGAATATCCCGCTCCACACTGCATACAGAACACATCATACAATGAGCTCTGAACTGTGACAGTGAATGATTCTTCAAACTGCTCAATGTGGCAAAAAACAGCTTTGAACAAACGAAGGGCCGAACAGCTTTCTGTCCGAGACACAACCGGCCCGAAATGTCCAATCACGTCACGCTTCAGCGCAGAGCGATTTATTACCGTCGGTTTGTTCCGCCTGCCAACTTCAGCACTGCTTAACTTTTTCCATTTTCATTTAACTCTGAAATAAAGCCTGTTTTCCTGTTTTTTTCTTTGCCTTTTTGACTTTCAAAGTCAAACAGGATCAGCACGGAGACGTCTGATGCAAGAATAGGACACTTTATTCACACACATGCATTTGTTTTATACAATATGAGGACATGCGTAACGTACACGCAAGTACTTCTATGTGACAATAATATGTTCCATGTGTCTTAAATGCCCTATGAGTTCAAACTGTGCTCCCATATAAACGCAAAGCATTAATATAGACAATAATAAGCTAAATATATAGATTAACAATGAGGTTCATTTTTAAATAAAAAATGCTGACTTGTGTTTTCATGCCACTATCGTTTTAGTCTGTGGGTGGAGCCTTATTGTAGCCATGCCCCTGCATTTTTGGGCAGGAAGTGAGGCTGCATCCCTCTCCCTCATTGCCACATGGTGAGCAAAGTCTGTTTGGAAGATTGTCCTATTTTCTGCAGTTCAGTACTTTTAGCGTTTTAATGAATGTATTGCTGCTGTCGGAACAAAACCTTGTATCTCCATTTTTGACGTTTTTCAGTTTTTGATAAAATTTGAAAACGCCTGTGGTTTTTTACATCGTGTGTAAATTTCATGATGAATGGGTGAAAAGAAACGCCCCGAAATTACTTGGAAAATTCTGGTTCCATTGATTTGTATTGAAAGTAAAGCAGGTTTTTTCCTTCTCTCGTAAAGTCACCATTTTTGTTCCAACAACAAATATATATAAGTATATTGTAGAGGTGGTCAAGACGACTTGCTGAAGTGCAGACCGAGCATCAGAACGGGGAAGAAAGGGGATTTAAGGGGCTTTGAACGTGGCGTGGTTGTTGGTGCCAGACGGGCTGGTCTGAGTATTTCAGAAACTGCTGATCTGCTGGGATTTTCACGCTCAACCATCTCTAGGGTTTACAGAGAACGGTCCGAAAAAGAGGAAATATCCAGTGAGCGGTCAGTTGTGTGGACGAAAATGCCTTGTTGATGTGAGAGGTCAGAGGAGAATGGGCAGACTGGTTCCAGATGATAGAAAGACAACAGGAACTCAAATAACCAACCAGAATCTCTGAGGAACGTTTCCAACACCTTGTTGAAAGTCTGGCACGAAGAATTAAGACAGTTCTGAAGGCAAAAGGGGGTCCAGCCTTTTACTAGCAAGGGGTACCTAATAAAGTGGCCGGTGAGTGTGTGTGTGTGTGTATATATATATAGTTTTTTTTCACAGTAGCCATATACATATATAGATAGATGGGCAGAGAGATGGATAGTAGGCTTGAGAGGAGGTTTGATTGACAGCGAGTCTGAGCTGAGTGGGTTTGTTTGTCCTCGGTCAGCGCTGTGACAATAGCACTGCAGCTCTGAGCCGGAGGGAAAACCTGACATCCTCGCTTGACCTTTCGTGACCTTTCAGAGTGACGGCTGAGACGCCTGAGCCTGCGGGCAATGCTGCGGCTCACAGGGCTGCTGACCAGCTCTCCCAGAGTGCCCTGCAGGAGCGCTGATGCGTAAACCTGTGAAGGGCAAAGACACAACAACCAACATGCGCCGTCCTCCGAGACTTCAGGCTGCAGGTAAACGCCGACCTGCCTCTGAACCGCCTGGGGAGGCCTGGCCTCCTGCTGGAAGTTCACAGCTGACGCTTCATCTACTGTTAGGAACAAATGCACTGAGAAAACTACGCCTTAGCATGCAAAGTCACTTTAATGTATCCTAATATATGTAGTGTTTCTTACTGGGAGGCTGTGGGGCCCCATCAAGCATTAAATTAAAACACTAGGAGATCCTCAGCTTCTGACTTTCCACAGATCTCTCATATAAAAAAGGCAGCACAGTTTAGTGGAACAAATGTAACTCTATGACGGCACGACTTAAAGGCAACATTAAATAAACGTAGTAATAATATGTTTAAATCTCTGAATACCTAGAACAGCATCTATAAAGGAACAATGCAAAAATACAACTGTATACGGCTTGTTAGGTTCTAATGAACCTCAAGGCTCCCCCGCCCCCCTGCCCCCCTGCCCCCCTGCCCCCCCTTTACCCCAAATTGTTTGCTGTCAGAAATTTCCTGAAAATAGCCCTTTTATTAGTGCAAAGCAATGCACAACACTGTTGTTATCTGAGAGTATATATTCCCTTTTATTATGTTTTTGCCTGATTTTGTCTGGTAACTCGTCCCGTAGTTTTTAAGATATTAACACAACACAATTACAACTCCAGCATGTTTAGTCTGATCAGAAACAGTGGGTCTTTATACAGTAAATTGATCAGGTGTAATGTTTTGATAATTGTTAAATGACTATTTTTTTACCTGTAAGAATGAATGAGGTGCTAAACCCAGTTTATATTACAATGATAAAAGTCCATTAGTAACACCCAATTAACTACAATATCTTAGCAACCACCTAGCAACACCCTAGCAATGACCTGGGATACCACAGCAACCACCGTGCAACACCCTAGCAATGACCTGGGATACCACAGCAACCACCGTGCAACACCCTAGTAAACATGTGTGATACCATGGCAATCACATAACAACTCCCCCGCAACCACCTGGTATACCATAGCAACTACAAAGCAACACCTTAGTAACCACCTGGGATACCATAGCAACTGAAAAGCAACACCTTAGCAAAGACCTGGGATACCATAACAACTCCATAGCAACACTCTAACAACCACCCGGGATACCATAGCAACCACCTAGCAACACCTTAGCAACTACTTGGGATACCATAGCAACCACCTAGCACCTAGATACCTTAGCAACCACCATAGAAACCACATAGCAACACCTCATCAACCATGTTGGATACCATAGCAACTGAAAAGCATCGCCTTAGCAAAGACCTGGGATACCGTAGCAACTGCGTAGCAACACTCTGGCAACCACCTGAGATATCGTAGCAACCAACTAGCAACACCTTAGCAACCACCATAGCAACCACCTAGCAACACCTTAGCAACTACTTGGGATACCATAGCAACCACCTAGCACCTAGATACCTTAGCAACCACCATAGAAACCACATAGCAACACCTTAGCAACCACCTTGGATACCATAGCAACTGAAAAGCATCGCCTTAGCAAAGACCTGGGATACCATAGCAACTGCATAGCAACACTCTAGCAACCACCTGGGATACCATAGCAACCACTTAGCACCATCTTAGCAAGCTTAAGCTGTGTAATCCCTCGTGAATACTCTTCAAGTTCGCCAGTGAACCTATTCGTGTCTTCTGAGCTTATATGGAATGATGATGATATAAAATAGGGAAAATTTGAGAATTATGCAGTTTCTTTGCCTCAGACACTCTATATCTGCCCCTCCCCCATGGATGGGTTTTGCCTAGGAATGAGAGCTTTTAGAGGTGGACGTCTGGTTCCTATCACCACCACTGTGAACAGATCTCACTCGCTTATGCTGTTCGTTCTCTGAACGGGGCATCCAAATGCGCTGTTACAGGCCTTTTCAGATTCTGATGAATCGGTGATGGAAGGACACCCTGCCAGATTAAACTTGTTTTTTCTTTCTGTCTTTCCTGCTTTTTTTCCACCCTCTTCTTTTTTCCTGTGCGGTGATTGAATTCGGACAAGGCTAGATTTACAATTGCCTTATAAAGCTGCTCCGTCCCACCTTCCTCACTCTGCTCATGGACCGTAATGACATGCTGATGCATTCTGGGTAATAGAAAGAGGAGATAGAAGATAGGGGCGAGCGAGAGAGCGAGTGGGAGAGAGAGCGCGGGAAAAAAGATGGAGTACCCTTGAGACTGAAAATCAAATTCCTTCCTTAACCCTAAGACAAATTGATTCCCTAACCTGATTCAGTTATGTCATGTGTCGTATTGAATAAGAGGGAAAACTCTGTGCAGCATCACACCTGAGACGGAGAGTCTCGCCAGCCAGTGAGCCGAGTCAACCCAGGATAACAGAGAGGGTAACTGAACGTTTGGGCTGCGTCCGTCCAGAACAACTACAGCTTCCACTCACTGGCCACTTTATTAGAAACACCCACCTTGTGCTTCCACTAACTGTCCACTTTATTAGAAACACCCACCTTGTGCTTCCACTAACTGTCCACTTTATTAGAAACACCCACCTTGTGCTTCCACTCACTGGCCACTTTATTAGAAACACCCACCTTGTGCTTCCACTAACTGTCCACTTTATTAGAAACACCCACCTTGTGCTTCCACTAACTGTCCACTTTATTAGAAACACCCACCTTGTGCTTCCACTGACTAGCCACTTTATTAGAAACACCCACCTTGTGTTTCCACTAACTGTCCACTTTATTAGAAACACCCACCTTGTGCTTCCACTGACTGGCCACTTTATTAGAAACACCCACCTTGTGTTTCCACTAACTGTCCACTTTATTAGAAACACCCACCTTGTGCTTCCACTAACTGTCCACTTTATTAGAAACACCCACCTTGTGCTTCCACTGACTGGCCACTTTATTAGAAACACCCACCTTGTGTTTCCACTAACTGTCCACTTTATTAGAAACACCCACCTTGTGCTTCCACTGACTGGCCACTTTATTAGAAACACCCACCTTGTGCTTCCACTGACTGGCCACTTTATTAGAAACACCCACCTTGTGTTTCCACTAACTGGCCACTTTATTAGAAACACCCACCTTGTGCTTCCACTAACTGTCCACTTTATTAGAAACACCCACCTTGTGCTTCCACTGACTGGCCACTTTATTAGAAACACCCACCTTGTGTTTCCACTAACTGTCCACTTTATTAGAAACACCCACCTTGTGCTTCCACTGACTGGCCACTTTATTAGAAACACCCACCTTGTGTTTCCACTAACTGTCCACTTTATTAGAAACACCCACCTTGTGCTTCCACTGACTGGCCACTTTATTAGAAACACCCACCTTGTGTTTCCACTAACTGGCCACTTTATTAGAAACACCCACCTTGTGTTTCCACTAACTGGCCACTTTATTAGAAACACCCACCTTGTGCTTCCACTAACTGTCCACTTTATTAGAAACACCCACCTTGTGCTTCCACTAACTGGCCACTTTATTAGAAACACCTACCTTGTGCTTCCACTAACTGGCCACTTTATTAGAAACACCTACCTTGTGCTTCCACTAACTGGCCACTTTATTAGAAACACCCACCTTGTGCTTCCACTGACTGGCCACTTTATTAGAAACACCCACCTTGTTCTTCCACTAACTGGCCACTTTATTAGAAACACCCACCTTGTGCTTCCACTAACTGGCCACTTTATTAGAAACACCCACCTTGTGCTTCCACTAACTGGCCACTTTATTAGAAACACCTACCTTGTGCTTCCACTAACTGGCCACTTTATTAGAAACACCTACCTTGTGCTTCCACTAACTGGCCACTTTATTAGAAACACCCACCTTGTGCTTCCACTGACTGGCCACTTTATTAGAAACACCCACCTTGTGCTTCCACTAACTGGCCACTTTATTAGAAACACCCACCTTGTGCTTCCACTCACTGGCCACTTTATTAGAAACACATGTTTTGTGCTTCCCCTCACTGGCCAGTGATGAAGGCCTGGAAGATGACCAACATAAATTGTACACCAACAATGAGGTGGTGTTTCTGATAAAGTGGCCAATGGTCTGTAAATCTTTATAGCTTCTATTGCAGAGCAGTCAGTGTGATTGGCGGTCTGTGTGATCAGTGGTCAGTGTGATCTGTTGTTAGAGTGATCTGTAGTCAGGTGTGATCGGCGGTCAGTGTGAACAGCGGTTGGTGTGATTTGTGGTCAGTGTGATTGGCGGTCAGTGTGATCTGTAGTCAGTGTGATCGGGGGTCAGTGTGATCAGTGGTCAGTGTGATCTGTGGTGAGTGTGATCGGTGGTCAGTGTGATCAGCGGTCAGTGTGATCAGCGGTCAGTGTGATCAGCAGTGACCGCGGTACAGTGGTGAAGCTCCGCAGGTCTGAGGGTCTGCAGGGCTGTTTTAGCTGTTTTCCGCTGACGGAGCTTTATTAGTACATTAGAGACTTCCCTCAGCCGCAGTGCTGAGACGGATGGTGAGAGCGCAGGAGATCGAGCGGATTGTGTTAAGGATTTATGGACCACGCTTTGACCTCCAGAGTCTCAAATTTACATTCCAGCTGCAGAACACTTAAAGCCACAGTTCAGGCAGACAGTAGACCCCCCAGTGCGCCTGCTTTACCCATCGGCCAGGACATGTTTGCGGTCTGGAGTTCGTGTCTTTAGCTTTAGCACTCGGAGTTCAGAAGCTTACTCAGCCTCTCTAATGAGCAGTTTCGGTTGCCAGATCTCAGCTCTGGCCTCACCGGAGAGACGGGGTCATATTTTGTAAACACTAAACATTATGACTTCAACTCCAACGCAGCAGATTATCACAGAGTTTAACGAACTTCAACAGTCTTACTTGATAAATCTACTCAAACCAGGTTAAAATGTGTAGAAATAAGCCAGGTAATCTTACATTAAGTGCTCCACCATCTCTAAATAGGAAATATTTGATATATCAACTAGAATTAGGATCATTTTAACTTGGCAAGATCCCGTTTTTTGCAGTGTACAATGTTTCTCAGGCAAGAAGAAACGATTCACTGGAAAAAACGAGTTCTGAAGAAGAGAAAAGATCTGAAATCTAGTCTAAATATCCAACATTTCTCATTTTGAGACGGTTGTATGAATATTTTAAGATTATAAAACTTATTTCTAGATGTTTTTACTTGTTTTGAGTCATTTTAAGTGAAAGTAAGTAAACCTATTTCACTACATTGGCGGATAAATTTGCTTATTGTAAGAAATGAGCTTGAAACCAGCAACGGTGTCTGCCAGCGTTGTGAGATGATTTTACTTAATGAAATTACTGAAGTCTTAAATCCAGTCGATATATGTTGTATTCCTCATTTTAAGATTGCTGTAAGTTTAATTTGGGATTTTTCCCTTTTTTCTAGACACTTTAACTTGTTTTAAGTCATTTTATTAGGATTTTATTAAGATCTTTTATATTTACACAGCAAAATTACTATCTTGCCTGTAGACGGTTCTCAGCACAGAGCTTAGTTTCAGATTATTTTAACTTAATTTCTTGTTTTCAAGTTAAAATCAGGCCAAATTCTCTCACTATGTCGGCAGATGAGATGGCCTATTGTAAGAAATGAGCCTGAAACCATAGTCAGATAATTTGACTTAATAAAATGACTTAAAACAAGTTAAAATGTCTAGAAAAAAGGGAAAAATCCCAAATTAAACTTACAGCAATCTTAAAATGAGGAATACAACATATATCGACTGGATTTAAGACTTAAGTTTTACTTAAGTCATTTCATTAAGTCTAATGATCTGACTGCTGGAGGATCATTTTTGCTGGTTTCAGGCTCATTTCATACAATAAGCGAATTTATCTGCCGACATAGTTTGAGAATTTGGCCTAATTTTAACTTGAAAAACAAGGAATTAAGTTAAAATAATCCTAAAATGAGCTCTGTGCTGAGAACCGTCTACTGGCAAGACACTGTTTTTGCTGTGTAAGTATAAAAGCTCTTGCTTAAGCCGAGCACTCCTGATGTCACCCCAGCAAAATATCAGGTAAAGATGCTGATTTGGCGTTTATCGCTGCACATACACTCAGTGTGTGTCGCCATAGCGACGGCGTCCCTCTGCATTCCTCTCCCACAACACCTGGCCTACTTTTCTGCGCTCTGTTCCAGTAGCATCACAGCAAACTCAGCCAACCCCTCACGAACAGCAGCAAGACGCCAGCTAATTCATCATCTTTACTTTAGAACTGGGGCTATTTTGGCCTGTTTTTATGGCGACAAACCCCACAGCGGCCTCACCGACGCACTAAAATGCCGTGACAAAACACTGCATTCAGACAGGACCGCTGAACTGGACACTGTGAGAACGTTTCTTCAGAACTGGACCGACAGAAAGAGCAAAATGACTTGGAAAGAAGTTCTCACTTTCTTATGAAAGTGGCCAAAAGTATGCGGACACCTACGACGTACACTGCGGGTTTATTTCTCACAAGGTTGGGAAGCTCTGTCTATCTGCCTGTCTGTCTGTCTGTCTGTCTGCCTGTCTATCTGCCTGTCTGTCTGTCTGTCTGTCTGCCTGTCTGTCTATCTCTCTGTCCATCTATGTGACTGTCTGTCTGTCTATCTGTCTGTCTATCTGTTTGTCTTTCTGTCTGTCTGTCTATGTGACTGTCTGTCTGTCTATCTATCTGTCTGTCTATATGTCTGTCTGTCTATATGTCTGTTTGCCTGTCTATCTATCTATCTACTTATCTATCTGTCTGTCTGTCCGCCTATGTCTATCTCTCTGTCTGTCTATCTGTCTGTCTGTCTGTCTATATGTCTGTCTGTCTATCAGTCTGTTTGTCTGTCTGTCTATCTATTTATCTCTCTGTCTGTCTGTCTGTCTGTCAATATGTCCATATTTCTATCTGTCTGTCTATGTCTGTCTATCTGTCTGTCTGTCTGTCTGTCTGTCTGTCTATTTATCTACCATTTCATGTGCAAAGAACCCTTTATCATGTAATGGGTTCTTTGAGTGTTCATGGTTTCTTACTAAAGTACCCTTTAGTAGTGAATGCTCAGCCTTACTCTTGGCTAGGGCAGCTCTAGCAGGGCAGGGACTTGTGGCTGACGTGGCATCCTATGACCGTGCCATGTTTAAAGTCACCGAGCTGTTCAGTCGGACCCTCTACTGCCACCGTTCGTCTGTGGGACCTGGAGGACTGTATGCATGATTACATGCACCCTGTTAACATTGAGTAGCTAAAAAAGCCTGTTGTGCTTTGTAGAAGGTGTGTCCGCATACTTTTGGCACAGATACAAATATACTAGAAACTTTATAGGTACCTTGTACCAGTGATGGGCAGTTGATCTCCGAGCTTATTAACTAAGTTAGTGATATTATATATCATATATACACCTCAGTCTACCTTCTAATTAACTAATTAACACAAAAATGACTTTACGCTTCTTTAACCTTTTCCAGGTCACTGCACTGCAACCAGCGCATTTCTGTCAAACTGGCGTCCTAAAGTCGTCCAGCAAGAGAGTAAAGCACAGTCTGTAACTGCAGAGCTACAGAGTGAAGCTGTACGGTCAGCTGATGGAGTGGACAGTGATGTTATGGATGGCCACTGTGAGCTGCCTCGGTGCTCCCACCCTTCACTCCCGCTGGCTGTGTGACAGTCCCTGTCTCACCACGTCCGATCTGCCGACTCGGATTCGGGCTCGTCAGGATGACGTGTGTGTGTGTTACTGACAGTGTGTGTGAGTGTGAGTCTCTGATTGATCCCCCTGTGATCACAAACCAGCAGCACGACAGATCAGGTCCTTCAGATGATCTCCAGAGAAGACGCCGGACATTACCAGCTCCGGGTTTATCTGTCACTCAAACGGGAGGCCTCAGAGCTGATTGGTTAGAGTTACTGCTACTGAGAGCTGATTGGTTAGTGTTACTGCTACTGAGAGCTGATTGGTTAGAGTTACTGCTACTGAGAGCTGATTGGTTAGAGTTACTGCTACTGAGAGCTGATTGGTTAGTGTTACTGCTACTGAGAGCTGATTGGTAATGTTACTGCTACTGAGAGCTGATTGGTTAGCGTTACTGCTACTGAGAGCTGATTGGTTAGAGTTACTGCTACTGAGAGCTGATTGGTTAGT
>NC_051230.1:1037323-1054823 GCF_015220715.1 Pygocentrus nattereri | reverse complement strand
TCATTAGACTGAATGAATAACCGGCTCTAAATGTAGGTATTGTGATATAAACCGAGTCTGTTCTACAGTTTCTCATTAGGCTGAATGAAAAACCGACTCTAAATGTAGGTATTGTGATATAAACCGAGTCCGTTCTACAGTTTCTCATTAGGCTGAATGAATAACCGACTCTAAATGTAGGTATTGTGATATAAACCGAGTCCGTTCTACAGTTTCTCATTAGGCTGAATGAATAACCGACTCTAAATGTAGGTATTGTGATATAAACCGAGTCCGTTCTACAGTTTCTCATTAGACTGAATGAATAACCGGCTCTAAATGTAGGTATTGTGATATAAACCGAGTCCGTTCTACAGTTTCTCATTAGACTGAATGAATAACCGGCTCTAAATGTAGGTATTGTGATATAAACCGAGTCCGTTCTACAGTTTCTCATTAGACTGAATGAATAACCGGCTCTAAATGTAGGTATTGTGATATAAACCGAGTCTGTTCTACAGTTTCTCATTAGACTGAATGAATAACCGACTCTAAATGTAGGTATTGTGATATAAACCGAGTCTGTTCTACAGTTTCTCATTAGGTTGAATGAATAACTGACTCTAAATGTAGGTATTGTGATATAAACCGAGTCTGTTCTACAGTTTCTCATTAGACTGAATGAATAACCGGCTCTAAATGTAGGTATTGTGATGTAAACCGAGTCCGTTCTACAGTTTCTCATTAGGCTGAATGAATAACCGACTCTAAATGTAGGTATTGTGATATAAACCGAGTCCGTTCTACAGTTTCTCGTTAGACTGAATGAATAACCGGCTCTAAATGTAGGTATTGTGATATAAACCGAGTCCGTTCTACAGTTTCTCGTTAGACTGAATGAATAACCGGCTCTAAATGTAGGTATTGTGATATAAACCGAGTCCGTTCTACAGTTTCTCGTTAGGCTGAATGAATAACCGACTCTAAATGTAGGTATTGTGATATAAACCGAGTCCGTTCTACAGTTTCTCGTTAGACTGAATGAATAACCGGCTCTAAATGTAGGTATTGTGATATAAACCGAGTCCGTTCTACAGTTTCTCATTAGACTGAATGAATAACCGGCTCTAAATGTAGGTATTGTGATATAAACCGAGTCTGTTCTACAGTTTCTCATTAGGCTGAATGAATAACCGACTCTTAATGTGGGTATTGTGATATAAACCGAGTCCGTTCTACAGTTTCTCATTAGACTGAATGAATAACCGACTCTAAATGTGGGTATTGTGATATAAACCGAGTCCGTTCTACAGTTTCTCATTAGGCTGAATGAATAACCGACTCAAAATGTAGGTATTGTGATATAAACTGAGTCTGTTCTACAGTTTCGCATTAGGCTGAATGAATAACCGACTCTAAATGTAGGTATTGTGATATAAACCGAGTCCGTTCTACAGTTTCTCATTAGACTGAATGAATAACCGACTCTAAATGTAGGTATTGTGATATAAACCGAGTCTGTTCTACAGTTTCTCATTAGGCTGAATGAATAACCAGCTCTAAATGTAGGTATTGTGATATAAACCGAGTCCGTTCTACAGTTTCTCATTAGGCTGAATGAATAACCGACTCTAAATGTGGGTATTGTGATATAAACCGAGTCCGTTCTATAGTTTCTCATTAGACTGAATGAATAACCGACTCTAAATGTAGGTATTGTGATATAAACCGAGTCCGTTCTACAGTTTCTCATTAGACTGAATGAATAACCGACTCTAAATGTAGGTATTGTGATATAAACCGAGTCCGTTCTACAGTTTCTCATTAGACTGAATGAATAACCGACTCTAAATGTAGGTATTGTGATATAAACCGAGTCCGTTCTACAGTTTCTCATTAGACTGAATGAATAACCGGCTCTAAATGTAGGTATTGTGATATAAACCGAGTCCGTTCTACAGTTTCTCATTAGACTGAATGAATAACCGGCTCTAAATGTAGGTATTGTGATACAAACCGAGTCTGTTCTAAAGTTTCTCATTAGACTGAATGAATAACCGGCTCTAAATGTAGGTATTGTGATATAAACCGAGTCTGTTCTACAGTTTCTCATTAGGCTGAATGAATAACCGACTCTAAATGTAGGTATTGTGATACAAACCGAGTCTGTTCTAAAGTTTCTCATTAGACTGAATGAATAACCGGCTCTAAATGTAGGTATTGTGATATAAACCGAGTCCCTTCTACAGTTTCTCATTAGACTGAATGAATAACCGACTGTAAATGTAGGTATTGTGATATGAACCGAGTCCGTTCTACAGTTTCTCATTAGACTGAATGAATAACCGACTCTTAATGTAGGTATTGTGATATAAACCGAGTCTGTTCTACAGTTTCTCGTTAGACTGAATGAATAACCGGCTCTAAATGTAGGTATTGTGATATAAACCGAGTCTGTTCTACAGTTTCTCGTTAGGCTGAATGAATAACCGGCTCTAAATGTAGGTATTGTGATATAAACCGAGTCCGTTCTACAGTTTCTCGTTAGGCTGAATGAATAACCGACTCTAAATGTAGGTATTGTGATATAAACCGAGTCCGTTCTACAGTTTCTCGTTAGGCTGAATGAATAACCGGCTCTAAATGTAGGTATTGTGATATAAACCGAGTCTGTTCTACAGTTTCTCGTTAGGCTGAATGAATAACCGACTCTAAATGTAGGTATTGTGATATAAACCGAGTGCGTTCTACAGTTTCTCATTAGGCTGAATGAATAACCGACTCTAAATGTAGGTATTGTGATATAAACCGAGTCCGTTCTACAGTTTCTCATTAGGCTGAATGAATAACCGGCTCTAAATGTAGGTATTGTGATATAAACCGAGTCCGTTCTACAGTTTCTCATTAGGCTGAATGAATAACCGAATCTAAATGTAGGTATTGTGATATAAACCGAGTCCGTTCTACAGTTTCTCATTAGGCTGAATGAATAACCGACTCTAAATGTAGGTATTGTGATATAAACCGAGTCCGTTCTACAGTTTCTCATTAGACTGAATGAATAACTGACTCTAAATGTAGGTATTGTGATATAAACCGAGTCCGTTCTACAGTTTCTCATTAGGCTGAATGAATAACCGACTCTAAATGTAGGTATTGTGATATAAACCGAGTCCGTTCTACAGTTTCTCATTAGACTGAATGAATAACCGACTCTAAATGTGGGTATTGTGATATAAACCGAGTCCGTTCTACAGTTTCTCATTAGGCTGAATGAATAACCGACTCAAAATGTAGGTATTGTGATATAAACCGAGTCTGTTCTACAGTTTCGCATTAGGCTGAATGAATAACCGACTCTAAATGTAGGTATTGTGATATAAACCGAGTCCGTTCTACAGTTTCTCATTAGGCTGAATGAATAACCAGCTCTAAATGTAGGTATTGTGATATAAACCGAGTCCGTTCTACAGTTTCTCATTAGGCTGAATGAATAACCGACTCTAAATGTAGGTATTGTGATATAAACCGAGTCCGTTCTACAGTTTCTCATTAGACTGAATGAATAACCGACTCTAAATGTAGGTATTGTGATATAAACCCAGTCCGTACTACAGTTTCTCGTTAGGCTGAATGAATAACCGACTCTAAATGTAGGTATTGTGATATAAACCGAGTCCATTCTACAGTTTCTCATTAGGCTGAATGAATAACCGACTCTAAATGTAGGTATTGTGATATAAACCTAGTCCGTTCTACAGTTTCTCGTTAGACTGAATGAATAACCGACTCTAAATGTAGGTATTGTGATATAAACCGAGTCTGTTCTACAGTTTCTCATTAGGCTGAATGAATAACCAGCTCTAAATGTAGGTATTGTGATATAAACCGAGTCCGTTCTACAGTTTCTCATTAGGCTGAATGAATAACCGACTCTAAATGTAGGTATTGTGATATAAACCGAGTCCGTTCTACAGTTTCTCATTAGACTGAATGAATAACCGACTCTAAATGTAGGTATTGTGATATAAACCGAGTCCGTTCTACAGTTTCTCATTAGACTGAATGAATAACCGACTCTAAATGTAGGTATTGTGATATAAACCGAGTCCGTTCTACAGTTTCTCATTAGACTGAATGAATAACCGGCTCTAAATGTAGGTATTGTGATATAAACCGAGTCCGTTCTACAGTTTCTCATTAGGCTGAATGAATAACCGACTGTAAATGTAGGTATTGTGATATAAACCGAGTCCGTTCTACAGTTTCTCATTAGACTGAATGAATAACCGAGTCTAAATGTAGGTATTGTGATATAAACCGAGTCCGTTCTACAGTTTCTCATTAGGCTGAATGAATAACCGACTCTAAATGTAGTTATTGTGATATAAACCGAGTCCGTTCTACAGTTTCTCATTAGACTGAATGAATAACCAGCTCTAAATGTAGGTATTGTGATATAAACCGAGTCCGTTCTACAGTTTCTCATTAGGCTGAATGAATAACCGACTCTAAATGTAGGTATTGTGATATAAACCGAGTCCGTTCTACAGTTTCTCATTAGACTGAATGAATAACCGACTCTAAATGTAGGTATTGTGATATAAACCGAGTCCGTTCTACAGTTTCTCATTAGACTGAATGAATAACCGACTCTAAATGTAGGTATTGTGATATAAACCGAGTCCGTTCTACAGTTTCTCATGAGACTGAATGAATAACCGACTCTAAATGTAGTTATTGTGATATAAACCGAGTCCGTTCTACAGTTTCTCATTAGACTGAATGAATAACCGGCTCTAAATGTAGGTATTGTGATATAAACCCAGTCCGTACTACAGTTTCTCGTTAGGCTGAATGAATAACCGACTCTAAATGTAGGTATTGTGATATAAACCGAGTCCGTTCTACAGTTTCTCATTAGGCTGAAGGAATAACCGACTCTAAATGTAGGTATTGTGATATAAACCTAGTCCGTTCTACAGTTTCTCGTTAGACTGAATGAATAACCGACTCTAAATGTAGGTATTGTGATATAAACCGAGTCTGTTCTACAGTTTCTCATTAGGCTGAATGAATAACCAGCTCTAAATGTAGGTATTGTGATATAAACCGAGTCCGTTCTACAGTTTCTCATTAGGCTGAATGAATAACCGACTCTAAATGTAGGTATTGTGATATAAACCGAGTCCGTTCTACAGTTTCTCATTAGACTGAATGAATAACCGACTCTAAATGTAGGTATTGTGATATAAACCGAGTCCGTTCTACAGTTTCTCATTAGACTGAATGAATAACCGACTCTAAATGTAGGTATTGTGATATAAACCGAGTCCGTTCTACAGTTTCTCATTAGACTGAATGAATAACCGACTCTAAATGTAGTTATTGTGATATAAACCGAGTCCGTTCTACAGTTTCTCATTAGACTGAATGAATAACCGGCTCTAAATGTAGGTATTGTGATATAAACCCAGTCCGTACTACAGTTTCTCGTTAGGCTGAATGAATAACCGACTCTAAATGTAGGTATTGTGATATAAACCGAGTCTGTTCTACAGTTTCTCATTAGGCTGAATGAATAACCGACTCTAAATGTAGGTATTGTGATATAAACCTAGTCCGTTCTACAGTTTCTCGTTAGACTGAATGAATAACCGACTCTAAATGTAGGTATTGTGATATAAACCGAGTCCGTTCTACAGTTTCTCATTAGACTGAATGAATAACCGGCTCTAAATGTAGGTATTGTGATACAAACCGAGTCTGTTCTAAAGTTTCTCATTAGACTGAATGAATAACCGGCTCTAAATGTAGGTATTGTGATATAAACCAAGTCCCTTCTACAGTTTCTCATTAGGCTGAATGAATAACCGGCTCTAAATGTAGGTATTGTGATATAAACCGAGTCCGTTCTACAGTTTTTCATTAGACTGAATGAATAACCGACTCTAAATGTAGGTATTGTGATATAAACCGAGTCCGTTCTTCAGTTTCTCATTAGACTGAATGAATAACCGAGTCTAAATGTAGGTATTGTGATATAAACCGAGTCCGTTCTACAGTTTCTCATTAGGCTGAATGAATAACTGACTCTAAATGTAGTTATTGTGATATAAACCGAGTCCGTTCTACAGTTTCTCATTAGACTGAATGAATAACCGGCTCTAAATGTAGGTATTGTGATATAAACCGAGTCCGTTCTTCAGTTTCTCATTAGACTGAATGAATAACCGAGTCTAAATGTAGGTATTGTGATATAAACCGAGTCCGTTCTACAGTTTCTCATTAGGCTGAATGAATAACTGACTCTAAATGTAGTTATTGTGATATAAACCGAGTCCGTTCTACAGTTTCTCATTAGACTGAATGAATAACCGGCTCTAAATGTAGGTATTGTGATATAAACCCAGTCCGTACTACAGTTTCTTAATAGGCTGAATGAATAACTGACTCTAAATGTAGGTATTGTGATATAAACCTAGTCCGTTCTACTGTTTCTCGTTAGACTGAATGAATTACCGACTCTAAATGTAGGTATTGTGATATAAACCGAGTCCGTTCTACAGTTTCTCATTAGACTGAATGAATAACCGGCTCTAAATGTAGGTATTGTGATACAAACCGAGTCTGTTCTAAAGTTTCTCATTAGACTGAATGAATAACCGGCTCTAAATGTAGGTATTGTGATATAAACCGAGTCCCTTCTACAGTTTCTCATTAGGTTGAATGAATAACCGACTCTAAATGTAGGTATTGTGATATAAACCGAGTCTGTTCTACAGTTTCTCATTAGACTGAATGAATAACCGACTCTTAATGTAGGTATTGTGATATAAACCGAGTCTGTTCTACAGTTTCTCATTAGACTGAATGAATAACCGGCTCTAAATGTAGGTATTGTGATATAAACCGAGTCTGTTCTACAGTTTCTCATTAGGCTGAATGAAAAACCGACTCTAAATGTTGGTATTGTGATATAAACCGAGTCCGTTCTACAGTTTCTCATTAGACTGAATGAATAACCGGCTCTAAATGTAGATATTGTGATATAAACCGAGTGTGTTCTACAGTTTCTCATTAGACTGAATGAATAACTCGCTCTAAATGTAGGTATTGTGATATAAACCGAGTCCGTTCTACAGTTTCTCATTAGGTTGAATGAATAACCTACTCTAAATGTAGGTATTGTGATATAAACCGAGTCCGTTCTACAGTTTCTCATTAGACTGAATGAATAACCGACTCTAAATGTAGGTATTGTGATATAAACCGAGTCTGTTCTACAGTTTCTCATTAGACTGAATGAATAACCGGCTCTAAATGTAGGTATTGTGATATAAACCGAGTCCGTTCTGCAGTTTCTCATTAGGGTGAATGAATAACCGACTCTAAATGTAGGTATTGTGATATAAACCGAGTCTGTTCTGCAGTTTCTCATTAGGCTGAATGAATAACCGACTCTAAATGTAGGTATTGTGATATAAACCGAGTCCGTTCTACAGTTTCTCATTAGGCTGAATGAATAACCGACTCTAAATGTAGGTATTGTGATATAAACCGAGTCTGTTCTGCAGTTTCTCATTAAGCTGAATGAATAACCGACTCTAAATGTAGGTATTGTGATATAAACCGAGTCCGTTCTACAGTTTCTCATTAGACTGAATGAATAACCGACTCTAAATGAAGGTATTGTGATATAAACCGAGTCCGTTCTACAGTTTCTCATTAGACTGAATGAATATCCGACTCTAAATGTAGGTATTGTGATATAAACCGAGTCTGTTCTACAGTTTCTCATTAGACTGAATGAAGAACCGACTCTAAATGTAGTTATTGTGATATAAACCTAGTCCGTTCTACAGTTTCTCATTAGGCTGAATGAATAACCGGCTCTAAATGTAGGTATTGTGATATAAACCGAGTCCGTTCTACAGTTTCTCATTAGGCTGAATGAATAACCGGCTCTAAATGTAGGTATTGTGATATAAACCGAGTCCGTTCTACAGTTTCTCATTAGGCTGAATGAATAACCGGCTCTAAATGTAGGTATTGTGATATAAACTGAGTCCGTTCTACAGTTTCTCATTAGACTGAATGAATAACCGACTCTAAATGTAGGTATTGTGATATAAACAGAGTCCGTTCTACAGTTTCTCATTAGACTGAATGAATAACCGACTCTAAATGTAGGTATTGTGATATAAACCGAGTCCGTTCTACAGTTTCTCATTAGACTGAATGAATAACCGACTCTAAATGTAGGTATTGTGATATAAACCGAGTCCGTTCTACAGTTTCTCATTAGACTGAATGAATAACCGGCTCTAAATGTAGGTATTGTGATATAAACCGAGTCCGTTCTACAGTTTCTCGTTAGACTGAATGAATAACCGACTCTAAATGTAGGTATTGTGATATAAACCGAGTCCGTTCTACAGTTTCTCATTAGACTGAATGAATAACCGACTCTAAATGTAGGTATTGTGATATAAACCTAGTCCGTTCTACAGTTTCTCATTAGGCTGAATGAATAACCGGCTCTAAATGTAGGTATTGTGATATAAACCGAGTCTGTTCTACAGTTTCTCATTAGACTGAATGAATAACTCGCTCTAAATGTAGGTATTGTGATATAAACCGAGTCCGTTCTACAGTTTCTCATTAGACTGAATGAATAACCGACTCTAAATGTAGGTATTGTGACATAAACCGAGTCCGTTCTACAGTTTCTCATTAGACTGAATGAATAACCGACTCTAAATGTAGGTATTGTGATATAAACCGAGTCCGTTCTACAGTTTCTCGTTAGACTGAATGAATAACCGACTCTAAATGTAGGTATTGTGATATAAACCGAGTCCGTTCTACAGTTTCTCGTTAGGCTGAATGAATAACCGACTCTAAATGTAGGTATTGTGATATAAACCGAGTCTGTTCTACAGTTTCTCATTAGGCTGAATGAATAACCGGCTCTAAATGTAGGTATTGTGATATAAACCGAGTCCGTTCTACAGTTTCTCATTAGACTGAATGAATAACCGGCTCTAAATGTAGGTATTGTGATATAAACCGAGTCCGTTCTACAGTTTCTCATTAGACTGAATGAATAACTGGAGCTCAGTGTTTATTTGCTATAAACTGGGTTGTATTCTGTCTCACTTAAAAGGTTGAAATAAAGAATTCTCCCCAAAGGCCAAGCATCTCTATAGAAACATTTACAGTGTGAGATGGTTTGTACTCACACAGTACAGCCGGTGCTCTCGAGCCTTTACAAAGGCGATGAACCTTTTACGGCCGTGGGGAATTAACATCGTAAAAGCTGCAGAGATTGTCTGCAGAGAGGAGGCAATAAAGTCACAATGAAAGTGTGACAGTGAAGAGAACAACCCCAGCACCCACCAACCTTGGCCAGGTCAGCCAGAAACACTCAATGCCTTTATCAACCACATAAATTTCTAATTCTACAGTTATCAAACATTTATTTAATTCCAAAAAGACTGATTTCTCACAGTGCTGCCCACTAACACTGACCCAAAGCTTTTAAACCTAATCACAGTCATTAATATAATATACGTGTAGCAGTAAATTCTTATAGGAAGGCCATTTCCATACATTACCATTTTATACACGTGCTCAAAATGCATTTAACTGTAAATATGCTGCAGCAGAAAGCTCTCCCAGCAAGTTCATTACTGTTTATTAAATGTCTTTGGATCTTTTCTATACTCTATAAAGTTATTGGACCTTTCCCCGGAGCGTTTTGGTGTGAAACACTCTGTTCTAGATAAACTTACCGAGTCAGAACCGTTCCCAGTGGTGGTGATGGGAACCAGACCTCCCTCTAAAAGCTCCTACAGAAAGCTCCTACATGAACTGGTTCTGAATTCACTGCCTGATGACTGAGACACTGTTTTATGAGAGTTTAGAGAACTTCAACTCCATTCATGGTGGAGGGAGACATGCAGGGCGCTGTGCGGCAAAATAGTCCCCAAAGAAAACTCATTATTCCAGATTTTCCACTGTTTTCCATCATCAACATTCCATATAAGCTCAGAAGACTCGTGTAGGTTCTCTGGTGGTTCTGGATGGTAAATAAAGTCTCTATATCTGTGTTGTAGTCATGGCGACGCCCGGTTCCCATCACCATCACTATAAAAAGACATCTGAACCTTTTCACACCAAACCACCCTGAACCTCTCTGATTACACCTCACACACTGAATTATGCAGGAATTTTAAGAAATCCTTGGAATTCCCTCTCAGATCTACCAGTGGGAAGGGTCTACAGTGCCTGGATTTTTCACCATGTGAGCCAAACAGTGTCTTCCAGCCCACCTAATCAAAGCCCCTCCATCACACAGACGCTGATATCCCTCTGAAGCACGGCGGTGAATGTAGATTCCATGCGGTCATCCATCCTCAGCGGTCTGCTCTGCTGATGCTTTATTGATCAGAATCGAGCGACTTGCTCTTTAATCGCTCTGAAAAGGAAAGCCATTAGAGTGGGCTACGAGGCAATCCCTGCAGTCAGCTCATAAAGCACAAAGCGTGGGCTTTCACCACTCACAGCTCTACAAGCTACACAGTTTAGGAGCTATCTTTCCAAAAAGACAAGACATTAATTTGCTAAATGTTGGGAAAAAATGACAAGAAAAGCTTGTGGCATTAACCGAAGATTGCAATTTGTGGGCAGAACTTTAGATCATTCCAGCCTTCGTAACTTCAGAACGATTTAAGAAGCAAACATGATCCACCGTCAGAATCAGTGAGGAATTTGGCTGAGAAAATGAGCTAAAATCCTGATATTACTGCTCTGCTTTTTGGCCTTCATGTTCCAACAATTAGGTGAAAAAGGCAACAAAACCGCAGCGTCCCATTCAACACAATGAGGGCACTTTCCCTCAAAATCACACAAACAGACCCTAATAAGTAACACTAAATGTGACAAATATGATTCAAAGTTCATAATATCTAAGTCTGTCTTTCAGTTTACACTGATTTTGAGCATTAAAAATATCTGATATTAAATATGCAGCTCAATTTATAATTAAAAATAAAGTCTGTCTTGATGAGTATCAGAGTTTCAGCACTGAGCCTGAATCCAAGACGACAGAAGATCAATAAATAAACGTGTGTTTTCTGCTAAGCTCCGTGTTTGTCCTGGTTTGTTGCTGGTCTTTGTTTGAAGTGTTAGTATTGTTTGAAGTGTTTGGTCTTTGCCTTGGATTGTTTGTTTATTCTGTGTTTATTTAAGTCATGTCTGTTCCCCGCTCCATCTGTGTTGGCTCTCTCACCCTGGACCATTTCGACCCTAATTCTGGATTTGCCTTTAATAAATCTCTGCATATGTGTCCGCCTCATCATCGTTCCCACACGTACAGTGTGCTGCTGGCCTTGTCCCATTCAACACACTGAGGGCACCTTCCCTCTTTCCCTCAAAACCACACGACCAGGCCCTAAAACACACTTTAACAGATAAATAACACTAAACATGATTACAACATTAATAATATCTAATCTGTCTTGCTGTGTATCAGAGTTTTAGCGCTGAGCCTGAATCCAAGACGGCAGAAGATCAGTAAATAATCGTGTCCGTCTTCTGCTGATTGTTTATTTTTACTCATAATAACCGACAGAATGAATCCCCATCAAAATCCCTGCACTTTCAGCTCAGAGACGCTCCAGACTGACCATCTCTGAAAAGAAAACTACGACTGCACTTTTAAAGATCTCTATGAGCAAGAAATTACAAGTTTAGCAGCGCCGGGTTCATTTTTGATCAGAAATGACCCAAATGTATAAAAATATCAAACAGTGGCGTATCTGAGCAGCACAGGGTCTCCAGAAAATAACAGTGTATGCCATGTGTGACCATCACATCTAAACACTTTAGACTTGTAGTTGTAGTTGTAATTGACCCAAAATACCAAATAAATAAATAAATTTAAAAATCCCCAATATTCTAGGCCTCTGAAAGTTTGAGACATTGTTAATAAGTTATGATTGGCCCCTCCCAGTCATCCATGTGCTTTTGTTTTGGTTTCAGTCTTCCATGTGCTTTTGTTTATTGTCCATGTGCTTTCTTTGTTTTGATTCTTCCCTGTCCTGCCCCCTTGTTTCTTGACTCCGCCCCTGATTGTAACCATCTGTTTTCCACCTGTGTCATGTTAACCGTTGTTATCCCTGTTGTATTTGAGCCCTGTGTTTTCCCTAGTCCCTTGCTGGTCTTTCTTTGAAGTGTTTGAAGTGGTATTGTTGGCATTGTTTGGTGTTTGATTTTTCTGGCCTTCATTGTATTTTTTCATTTTTCTGTTTATCATGTCTGTACCCTGATCTCTCCGTGTTGGCTCCCTGACCCTGGACCGTTTTGACCGAGTATGGATTTACCCATAACAAATCTCGCTTATCTCAGCATATGTGTCCGCCTCCTCATCGCTCCCCAACCTTACATAATAGTTTGACATGATTTTAGAGAAAAATTTTAGAAGCTGACAAAGTGGGAAATTGGTGAAAACAGCCTCTTAGGCCCAATCCCATTTCTTATTTTTACCCCTACCCCTTGTTTTCGAGTGTAACCCTCCCCCTTGAAACTGAGTTACAAGGGATAGTGGTTGAAATCTTTCCCCTATGAAATGGTACAACCCTTCAAGAACTGGATATGTCATCAGTTGTCATCAGTGACTTTTATGTGAACAGACAAGATGAGGTTTTCCAAGCATTTCCAATATACTGCCTCCAGCTGTGGTGATTTCACGTGTGTGTCACATGACAGGACAGATGAATTATATTTAAAATAGCCTGGAAAAATAATCAGGACGTGTTTTCCTGCTGTGTCTCCAGACTGTAGTAATAATGGTACATCACACTGACATTTGCCGTTTATCCAAAGGAGACTGAAAAGTATCGGCGCTCATGATTCATTCACTTTTATTCAGTTTTACGCTTCAATCAATCAAATGAGTCACTGAATAAAAAAGAGCACAAACAAAAAACTACATCACTTCATTAACAACTACTAGCGCTGCTCTGTAGGCGACCCTGCCCGTCTGCAGTGACAGCAGCGGGTAAAGTTCAGCTCCTCACTGCTTAAATACATTTAGGGCATCATACACCTTCAAAGAGGGGGCAATTAATTATTATCACCACCAAGAATTATTCAGTGATATGAAGCTGAACTTAGCTTTGTAATTGCCAACTTCATGATCGAATTCTCCCATTGGTGCATCAACCTCAGGTACCCGAATGTAACTGCTGCACCATTTAAGGTAGAATGGGAAATTTTGCCAGGTAGCGAAACATCAGTGTATTACTAGTGATTTTTATGCGTGTTATGAAGGAAATGACCATAAAATGCTATTATAATGTTTCTTACAAGACAGCGGCTTTTAACAGAGAATTACTTACATTAATGTGTCTCTTCCAGCCGTGTTGCTGATGATTCCCAGGGCATTCCGGAAATTTTCTCAGAACACTCCTTTGTAGTGCCCTTCTGATCGGGACAACCCTACCCCTCCACCTCAACAACAATTGGGATACCCAACCCCTCCATCTCAACAACAATCGGGACACCCAACCCCTCCATCTCAACAACAATCGGGACAACCCTACCACTCCATCTCAACAACAATCGGGACACCCAACCCCTCCATCTCAAGAACAATCGGGACACCCAACCCCTCCATCTCAACAACAATCAGGACAACCCTACCCCTCCATCTCAACAACAATCGGGACAACCCTACCCCTCCATCTCAACAACAATCGGGACACCCAACCCCTCCATCTCAAGAACAATCGGGACAACCCTACCCTTCCACCTAAATAACAATCGGGACAACCTACCCCTCCACCTCAACAACAATCGGAACAACCCTACCCCTCCATCTCAACAACAATCGGGACAACCCTACCCCTCCACCTCAACAACAATCGGGCCAACCCTACCCCTCCATCTCAACAACAATCGGGACAACCCTACCCCTCCATCTCAACAACAATCGGGACAACCCTACCCCTCCATCTCAACAACAATCGGGACAACCCTACCCCTCCATCTCAACAACAATCGGGACAACCCTATCCCTCCATCTCAACGACAATCGGGACAACCCTACCCCTCCATCTCAACAACAATCGGGACAACATTACCCCTCCACCTCAGCAACAATCGGGACAACGCTACCCCTAGAAGTGAACGCACAAAATGGAGGGGTAGGACTAAGTGCTAGGGGCAAGAGGCGAATTGTGACTGGGCCTTCGAGTTATAAACAAAGCCTTGGACCAGGAGATGACTTCCTTAATAATACAGTCTCATGATTTCATATACAAACCTAATTCCAAAAGTAGGTGAAACAGTCATAAAAAGCATCGACTTACAAGAAGACAGGCCTGATAACGCTTCCTCAGCTTCACTGTTTTAGTGAATCCACTGTGACGTGTATGAGGGGAAGCAGATCAGATCAGACTCTTCATCATGAAGCACAGCAGGAGGAGGCGGTGAGGCTGACTGGGACTCCTTGGGTCGCTACAGTCAGCATCTGACAGGATTAGAGAACAAACAAACCAACAGACTTGGCTGTGAAGTGAGAATCCAGACCGACTCAGATACTAAAAATACCTTAAAGGATCTTTTTAGCCAAAACAGAGACTCTAAGCATCGCCGTGTCTGTTGGAAACGTGCTTAACTGTATCTTCCAGCAGTGCTGCAGTGTCTCTAGGTGAGATTCTCCTGTTTAAAGACTGATATTCACCTTCTGATGATGCGTCCTGAAGGTGGGAGGAGCTTGAGGTGGCAGTGAAGGAAGGCAGATAAAGGAAGACAACCAGGTAACTGCTGAAGTTATCAAGGCTCTTTCTGTAGTTTGGGTCTTTTCTCTGCCTGAAAGGGCAATAAAGCATCTCTGATGTTCATTTAGTGCTGAACAAAGACAGAATCACAGATTTATTACAGTTTCATCTAAAATTCGTGGTAACAGTTACGCTGTGTGTTAGGCTAGCAGACAGGACTGGATGACACCACGGGGATTCCTAATGGCTGAAAGGAATGAAAACATGAAAATAAAGTAACATCGTGAATTCTGAGGGATGCACTGCTAAGCTTATATTTCCACAAATTACATCTTGAATTCTAGTATAAAATTTTTTCCATTAATTGGTAAATACTGGCTTGATGAATTAGATACTTGCAGATATAAAATAAACCTGAAGGTTTATTTCAAAGAGTATTTGTACTGAAAACAGTGACACTAATGTGGTGGTGGTGGTGTATTAGTGTGTGTTGTGCTGGTGCGAGTGGATCAGGCACAGCAGTGCTGCTGGAGTTTTTAAACACTGTCCACTCTATTAGACACTCCTACCTTGTCGGTCCACCTTGTAGATGTAAAGTCAGAGACGACAGCTCATCTGCTGCTGCACAGTTTGTGCTGGTCATCCTCTCGTCCTTCATCAGTGGTCACAGGACGCTGCCCACAGGACACTGCCCACAGGACGCTGCCCACAGGACGCTGCCCACAGGACGCTGTTGGCTGGATATTTTTGGTTGGTGGACTATTCTCAGTCCAGCAGCGACACTGAGGTGTTTAAAAAGTCCAGCAACTCTGCTGTGTCTGATCCACTCAGACCAGCACAACACACTAACACACCACCACCACGTCAGTGTTACTGCAGTGCTGAGAATGACCCACCACCCAAACAGTACCTGCTCTGTGAGGGTCCATGGGGGTCCTGACCACTGAAGAACAGGGTAACAGAGTATCAGAGAAACAGATGGACTACAGTCTGTAGAACTACAGAGTGCAGCTATACGGTCAGTGGAGCTGATAAAGTGGACAGTGAGGTGGTCATAATGTTACGCCTGATCGGACAGGTTTAATTACACAAGGTTCTTCATAGAACAGGATCCTCATCTGTTTCATATCTAAACGCTCCGTTATCTTCATCACTACTTTCCAAACCCGCTGCAGCAGCTTCAGCAGCTGGAAACTCTCTGACGCCGTTTCAGACATTTTGTAATTTCTTGCTCATAGAGATCTTTAAAAGAAGTGCAGTCGTAGTTTTCTTTTCAGAGATGGTCAGTCTGGAGCGTCTCTGAGCTGAAAGTGCAGGGATTTTGATGGGGATTCATTCTGTCGGTTATTATGAGTAAAAATTAACAATCAGCAGAAGACGGACACGATTATTTACTGATCTTCTGCCGTCTTGGATTCAGGCTCAGTGCTAAAACTCTGATACACAGCAAGACAGATTAGATATTATTCATGTTGTAATCATGTTTAGTGTTATTTATCTGTTAAAGTGTGTTTTAGGGCCTGGTCGTGTGGTTTTGAGGGAAAGAGGGAAGGTGCCCTCAGTGTGTTGAATGGGACAAGGCCAGCTCAGCAGCGTGCACTCACAGGCACAGCTAGTGTGACTGTATTCCAGTCGTTTTTATGCGTATTTAGCTGTAAATGTCCGAGTATCAGAACTAAAGTCAGAGTCTGAGTCCATCTAGGCTGTTTGAGCCGAGATGGACAGTTTTAAACGGAACGTGTTGCTCTGGGGGTTTAAATGGCCTTTTAATGGACGTGAACGCAGGACGTCGTTTCACGGCTTAAATCTCCACAGAGCCACTCTGGACACACAGGGTGAGTCCTGATGGTCAGCATGATGTGTCATTGGCAGCGCTGTTGCCAAATGAAGGCCACAGCAGGGCTAATAACAGGTGTTCCAGTGGTTCAGGCTGTGCTGAGCTGTATTTCTGGAGATGTTAGAGCTGGTTCCTCTCACTCTGGCTTGTGACGGCCGGTTCCTCTGAGCGCTCTGATGGGAATCGTGTCGACATCTTTAACCCTTTGTTTATAACATGACGGCTAAAAGCAGAGATGTAGTATAACAGCAGTGAGTGGGTTTGGGTGGTTTTGGAGCTGATCTCTGGCTGATGGACGGTCACAGGGGGGTGAAACCACTCTGGACGGTGGGTCAGTCTGATGATGGTGAATCATGTCACTGTTTTAACCCCTTGTTGGAATATGAAGGTCAAAGCGTGGAGCAATAGTATCAGGATTTGGTGAGCCGAGTTACTCACTGATGCTGACGTCGCAGCTCCACGACGTCCCACTGACTAGTTAGGGGCGGGGCTGCTGAATGTTGGATCCTGATGTGGGATCATGTCTGGAGCTTAAACCGTTCTAAAGTCATGAAGACTAAACGATCTATTCTAATGGGAAAAAGTCTGGTTCCATTGACTTACATTAAAATTGAGGTATGTTTTTCCTTCTCCTGTGAAAACCTGTTTGGAGAAACAAGGTTTTATTCCGACAACAGCAAAAAGCACATAGACTAGAAAACAAATGGTGCAGGAAAAGAAGGAAACAGGGAAAGACACCCGGACGTTACCGGAATGAATGTAAGTCCCATCTTCTGATTCATTAGATTAGATCTATTCCATCTAATACTGTGTTTTTATACTGCTCTCAGTGTAATACAGATCAAAGAGAGTTTACTCATCACTGCTTTCTGTTTTTACCCGTGCTTCACCCGCT
>NC_051230.1:1004823-1032323 GCF_015220715.1 Pygocentrus nattereri | reverse complement strand
ATCAGAGGCAGTAAAAGGCAGAGCTTCCTGACCTTTAAAGAAGGAAACGAGGGTCAGTGATTTATGTTTCTGGTCTTGTCTGTGTTTTCTTTACTGAATTATTCCACCAAGAAGCGTTACTGCAGTAATGATCCCAGCTCAAAGTCTCAGAGACCTCCTAAAGCCTTGTTCTGCTCAGGAATCTGGACACTCAGTATGACTGATCATGGTCAGTGGTCATAAAATCCATCAAGTGCTCTTCTAAAAGATGGTTCTTGAAGGGTTCTTTGGTAAAGACAATGGCTCTTTTTACAACCATGAGTTCTACATAGAAACATTTCCATGCTTAAATGTTTTTTTGCAGGGAGAAATTGTTCTTCAGATTGACGGAAAATGTGTTGTACATGGTTCTATATAGTATCATTTGCATGTTTGGGTTCTATATGGTTCTATATTGTATTTTTTGTACGGTTCTATATAGTATCATTTACATGTTTGGGTTCTATATGGTTCTACATAGTATTTTTTGTATGGTTCTATATAGTATCATTTGCATGTTTGGGTTCTATATGGTTCTATATTGTATTTTTTGTATGGTTCTATATAGTATCATTTGCATGTTTGGGTTCTATATGGTTCTATATTGTATTTTTTGTATGGTTCTATATAGTATCATTTGCATGTTTGGGTTCTATATGGTTCTATATTGTATTTTTTGTATGGTTCTATATAGTATCATTTGCATGTTTGGGTTCTATATGGTTCTATATTGTATTTTTTGTATGGTTCTATATAGTATCATTTGCATGTTTGGGTTCTATACGGTTCTACATAGTATCATACTGTACATAGTATCAAGGCAAGTGTGGTCCTGTTGTTTGGGATCTTTATTGGTCTGAGTTCTGTTTCACCATCTAATTTTAAACAAGCAGATCTGGGATTAAAGCTTAATAAACTCCACCTGACATTAATTTTGATTGTCCACCACGATGGATTTGGTAGTATAAAGAAGGCTCAACACTAATCGCTGTAAGTTTTATTTTCATTTTAAATTAAAAGTCGTGCAGGGCCGGAACAGATACAGCCTTCAGTGAGTGGACCCAGACATTTAAACAGTCTGTTATTAGACCTGGACTCACTCAGGAGGAGCTGTTTAGCCAGAACTGAGAAAACAGCCTATAATATTATTGAATTAAACCCTTTTAAAAACGGCTCCTCTGTGTGTTATTCTGTAAGTTACGGTTTTATAGTAAAACTATAAATACTTCAGTCTAAAGCCACAGAGATGATTAGAGTGGCCTGTTGGCCTGTTAGCTAACTATCTGCCAGACGATGTGTATTCAGTCTGTCCTCAGTTGTTTACTTCCTTTACTCACAATTTATATAGTGGGATCCTGCTGGTGTGGGTTAACTCTACTTCAGTGATGCACATAAACGCTACATGAGCACTAATAGCACCCCTTGTGGTGAGAATTGTTAACCATAAGTGAGTGAGCTGCAACAAAGTCCTTGTAAGTTTTCTATGTTTTATATTATATGGGGATTATACAACCCCGATTCCAGTGAAGTTGGGATGTTGTGTAAAACATAAATAAGAACAGAATACGATGATCTGCAAATCCTTTTCAACCGATATTCAATTAAATACACTACAAAGACGAGATATTTAATTATTTAATTTAATAAACTTTATTGGTTTTTGCAAATATTCACTCATTTTGAATTTGATGGCTGCAACATGTTCCAAAGAAGTTGGGACAGGGGCAACAAAAGACTGGGAAAGATGAGGAATGCTCAAAAAACACCTGTTTGGAACGTTCCACAGGTGAACAGGTTAATTGGAAACAGGTGAGGGTCATGATTGGGTATAAAGGGAGCATCCCTGAAAGGCTCAGTCGTTCACAAGCAAGGACGGGAGAGGTTCACCACTTAGTGAACAACTGCGTGAGCAAATAGTCCAACAGTTTAAGATCAACGTTTCTCAACGTGCAACTGCAGGAATTTAGGGATTTCATCATCTACAGTCCATAATATCATCAGAAGATTCAGAGAATCTGGAGAAATCTCTGCAGGTAAGCGGCGAGGCAGAAAACCAGCACTGAATGCCCGTGACCTTCGACCCCTCAGGCGGCTCTGCATTAAAAACCCACATCATTCTGTAACGGATATTCCCACATGGGCTCAGGAACACTTCGGAAAACCACTGTCAGTGAACTCAGTTCGTCGCTCCATCTACAAGTGTTAAACTTGTACAAGTTAAAACTCTGCCATGCAAAGCGAAGCCAGATATCAACACCACCCAGAAACGCCGCCGGCTTCTCTGGGCCGAGCTCATCTGAGATGGACTGACGCAGAGTGGAAAAGTGTCCTGTGGTCTGACGCGTCCACACTTCACACTGTTTCTGGAAATCATGGACGTCGTGTCCTCCGGGCCAAAGAGGAAATGGACTGTCCAGATTGTTTTCAGCGCAAAGTTCAAAAGCCAGCATCTCTGATGGTGTGTGGGGGGTGTTAGTGCCCATTGCAGGGGTAACCTGCACATCTGTGAAGGCCCCATTAATGCTGAAAGGTCCATACAGGTTTTGGAGCAACATCTGCTGCAATCCAAGCAGCGTCTTTTTCAGGGACGTCCTGCTTATTTCAGCGAGACGACGCCGAGCCACATTCTGCACGTGTTACAACAGCGTGGCTTCGTAGTAAAAGAGTGCGGGTACTAGACTGGCCTGCCTGCAGTCCAGACCGTCTCCCATTGAAAATGTGTGGCGCATTAAGTAGCTCAAAATACGACAGCGGAGCCCCCGGACTGCTGAGCAGCTGAAGCTGGACATCAAGCAGGAACGGGAAAGAATTCCACCTACAAAGCTCCAACAATCAGTGTCCTCAGTTCCCAAACGCTTATTGAGTGTTAAAGGAAAGGTGATGTAACTCAGTGGGAAACACGCCCCTGTCCCAACTTCTCTGGAACGTGTTGCAGGCATCAAATTCAAAATGAGTGAATATTTGCAAAAAACAATAAAGTTAATCCGTTTGAACATTAAATATCTCGTCTTTGTAGTGAATTCAATTGAATGTAGGTTGAAAAGGATTTGCAGATCATCGTATTCTGTTTATATTTATGTTTTACACAACGTCCCAACTTCACTGGAATTGGGGTTGTAGATTTACTAATAAAGAGTAAATCTATCATCCATAATGTTCTGCTGAGAGCAGCATTCAAATTAATCCCTGCATGAAGTTCAAATCTGAGTTTAAATTAATGGTGCAATTAAATAGAATTAAATTCATTAATCTAGATTTACTGTAATTCAGGTAATCCAGGATTGAAATAATGTATAATGTATAAAAGTGCAGAGAAATGCATGGAATAATAAACAATGTAACCCTGATTGTTTGTAAACTATAGGTTTAAAGTGCAACATGATTAGTACACAAACCTTAATTTAAGTTTAAGCTTAATTCTTTTTGGTGTAACATATATTATATATTATACATGAATATTAAATGCAATGTTTTGATGAACTTCATACGTATTAAAAATGCTTCTGCTGCACGTGACACATTATGAAGCGCAACGTACATCAGCAGAGGGCCTGGACTGTTGAGCAGCTGAAGTGTTATATAAAGCACGAATGGGGAAAATTCCACTTTCGGAACTACGACAGTCGCCATCCTTGCTTCCCAAATGATTACTGAACGGTGTTAAATGGAAAGATGGTGCAACACAGTGGTAAACAAGCCTCTGTAGCAGCTTTACTGGAATTCCCTTTGTACTATGAAGTCATACAAATCATTGGGAACAATAGGACATTGTGATCTGTTCCCATCAGCACCTGGTTGAATTTCTCCACAGGCTTCTGATGAAGACGTTTTTAAGGTGCGAAGGGAAGAGAAATGTTTTTCAAGGCAGAGCGGTGGAATTATCACCGCTGCTGAAATCACCACCTGAGAAAGAAAGCAGAGGACGGCGATACGGTCAGAGGTGCCTGCGCTGCCCGGTCACATTAATCAAACACGCTGGAATTAACTTTCAATTGACTTTCCTCTCCGAGGGCGAGCGCTTGGCATGGTGAGGAACTGAGTCAGTGCAGCAATCTGCTCTCTCTGTCAGAGATTCATTTAGGCGTGGTATAGTGCGATGTGCACGTCTTGGAATTCTTGTGTTTGTGCTTTATGTCCCGCTATATTCCACAGCTGTGAATCGCTTTGCCACTAAAAAAAATGGTATTCACAGATAAATTTAGGCGTGGTATAGTGTGAAGTTCATGTCTTGGCTTTCATGTGTCTCTGCTTTATTTCTCGCCTTTTTGCACAGCCGTCGAACTGATGTTGGACGAGAAGGCCTGGCTCACAGTCTCCGCTCTAATTCATCCCAAAGGTGTTCTATGGGGTTGAGGTCAGGACTCTGTGCAGGCCAGTCGAGTTCTTCCACACCAAACTGGCTCATCCACGTCTTTATGGACCTGCTTTGTGCACTGGGGCTCAGTCATGTTGGAACAGGAAGGGGCCGTCCCCAAACTGTTCCCACAAAGTTGGGAGCATGAAATTGTTCAAAATCTCTTGGAGCTGAAGCTTTAAGAGTTCCTTTCACTGGAACTAAGGGCCGAGCCCAACTCCTGAAAAACCGAGCCCAACTCCTGAAAAACACCCCACACCATGATCCCCCCTCCACCAAACTTTACACTCGGCACAATGCAGTCAGACAAGTACCGTCTCCTGGCAACCGCCAAACCCAGACTCGTCCATCGGATTTCCAGACGGAGAAGCGTGATTGGTCACTCCAGAGAACTCGTCTCCACTGCTCTAGAGTCCAGTGGTGGCGCTTTACTCCACTGCATTCCACGCTTTGCACTGCGCTTGGTGATGAAAGGCTTGGATGCAGCTGCTCGGCCATGGAAACCCATTCCATGAAGCTCTCTACGCTGTTTAACTCCCACTATTTTCCACAGCTGTTGTTCACTTTGCAACTAAAAAATTCATATTTAAAGATTCATACAGGTGTAAGCCTCTAAATTATTCCAGGTGAATGTTGGAGAGGGTTTGTATTAGTCCAGATGGAGGTTGGAAAGTGGCTAGATTAGAAGAAGCTATTGTGGAGTCTGGAGGAGTCTGGAGGAATGTCCGATGGCAGAAGGGTGAGGAGTCCATGAGAGGGGTGGGAGGTGGCTTTGTGGATGCAGTGCTTGTGGTAGGAGGGAGTTTTTCCTGCCATCGTCACCACTGGCTTGCTCACTGGGACTTATCATGTTCTGAAAATCTGCTTTGTGACAACGTCTGTTGTAAAAAGCGCTGTATAAAAAAAAATTGACTTGACTTGAAACTTTCTTTTGACTCAGAGGTGTTGATAGTGGGCAAAGACACCCTAATGATCCCAGTTATCCTCACAATCTGCTGTAGGGTCCTGCCATCCGGAATGGTGCTTTTCCCATACCAGACAGCAAGACAGCAGAACTGTAGAATGTACTGAGGCTGATGGGGGGGGGGCTTGCTCTCTTGGTTCTCTTGGTTCTCTCTCTCTGAGCTATCCTTGGGTATTTCATCAGAAACACCTACCATGCAAGTGCACTTTGTAGGCTACCATGTCAGGGTCACTGCTGTGGATTAATGAAAGTTTATAGTCCCCCTATTACCATGGTACTAACCGCATGCCTGAATCATCAAAGACTCACATCAAAGCTTATGGAATTGTTCATTAATCTCTAATAGACTTGATTATGTGGGTTCTGACACTGTACGACACACTGTTATCATAAACCTGGGCTGACGGACGGTTATGACATCAAAACAAACCGGAGAATGTAAGAAGTGCAGACTCGAACCTGCCCATACAGAATATAAATCAAATGTAAATGTGCATTCATGTAAATTTATGTATGTAAATAGAGAGGAATTATGTCATTTATTACGTTTAACCGTAAACAGAACACACAGCAAAATGGCAAAAGTAATTGTAGGTGCCTAAGGGTTCAACTATGATTTCCCAGAAGATGAATGCATGCAAGCTCTGCTGCACATAGACCAGTAAACTAATTAGGAATATGAACAAGTTGTAAATATTAATGCTTCATATTCCCACACTGCTCTCATGAGTGCACCAGCAAAGCAAAGCATGCTGCTGATCTATTAATGTGCATGAAGCATTGAGATGATCTCGTTCTGTGTTGAATCACTGACTGATGTTTTGTTAAAGAATCGGAACAAAGCTCTACTTTTTTGTGTTAAATGCTTTTTTGCACCTTGTTCTGTTTGTGCTCTGATGGTCCTGCGTGGCGTTGATCTGTAGACATTTAAACAGGAGAACGTCCGAGATCGTTTGTTTTGGTGAATAACATCCCGACTTGATTGGGTCAGTTATGAGCTGAAGCCAAGCCCAGAACAGGCCATGATCCTCTGCCCCTTTTGTCTCTAAATTAGGTGCCTTTCCTATGAGTGCACTGTGGGGTCCACAACATTGCTTGTGTGTCAGATTTGATGTCTCTGCTATGTGTGTCTGTGTCTTTGAGATGATCCAGCTCAGAAATCCAGTTCAAACCCTTCCTGAATCCGTAGAGCCGCCCTTTCCATTCCATCTCATCATGAGATCCTACGAGACTCACATCTGGAGTTATGAGCCTATGAAGAGGGGCTGAGATACACGTCATCTGCCTCTCACCGTGTGGAGCTGCTGGATTCGTGTGTCCGTCTACATCCTGTGTGAAACTGACCGACGGACACTCAGGAGATCACTAAGGACTGACCGTCACGCCGGAAACCCTTCATTCTTCATTCAGTCCACATCGGAGACTCGTGTGAAACGGCGTGTAAATCTGTTTAGATATCACAGAGAAAGCAATCCTGATTGGATCATTTCTGTTGTTTTTTTCAGGATTTTAACCCTTTTATTTATTCATTGTTCGCTTTCATATGTTACAACAATATAAGAGCATTAGAGCAATGATAACAGAGTATTAGAATATGATGCTTATATTACATAAAAACAAACTAAACATTATAGTCACGTTTTATTTCCTAGAATTCCTCAGCCCTTCTCTGTAGCCCATCGTGCTGCTGGTGGGTGTTTGGGAGGGTATTTTGGGGCAGTTGGGATTTGGCCAGTCTCTTTCAGTAGTGATGATGTGACGCTGGACTTTAGCTTTGGCTTTCTGAGCTGCTTTCTGCTCTCGGTCTGGCCATCTGTGCACCAGCATCCGCACTGCTGAGACCCGACTGCCTGTTTGGTCCACTGAGTGCAGGAGGGGATCTGTGGAGGCGGCTGTTTTCGTAAGTTGTTTGGGCAAAAATGACCTAAAAATGTTGACTTTGTAAGAAAAACAAAAAAAGATCATATTTGTTCTGAGTTTCTAAGGCGCTGTTTACTCAAGCATGAAAGCATTATTAGAGATTCAGATACCTTCACACTGTATATATAATACTGTATATACTGTGTGTGTGTATGTATATATATATATAAATTAGGCATTATCATTATTACATGTAAATACTTGCATACTGTATATATAATACATATGAAATTATTATTACATATAGATACATGCATAGAGTATATATAATACACATGATGGATTATTACATATAGATACTTATATACTGTATATATAATACATATTAGACCCTACTATTACATATAGATACATAAACATAAACATAGGGAGCAATTGTTTTATTCTATTCATCATGAAGTTTGAACCCCGCTGGTGTTGAGGTGTTTTACACATGAGATATTATTATATTTAGACATTAACACATATATAATATGCCTGGAACAGTTATGTGTGGTGTAACTGTGTGCCGTTGTGGTTATAATCACATATTGTATGAGTATGATGTCTGTCAGCATAAGAAACAATAGCAGCTGGTCTGTAGATGACCGCAGATGGGTCCAGCACACAGACACACAGCCACGCTGGCCTGTTTCCGTGGAGACTAACAGCCAGGTGCAATTTCTGCCATTTGGAAACTTTGGCACAAGGATTGTGAACAATTTTCTGCAGTCTGTCTCTTTCGTACAGCCGTCATTAGAAATCATCCATTTAGCACCGCGCCAGAGCTGTGAACCCTAACCCTAACACCACCTTCATCACACACCATATATCTTCATCACACACCATATATCACCACTGATCAAATAGTGCAATGATTCTTAATCAGATTAAGGCATTAGATTAGGCATCTGTATATTTCACAGTGTCACAGTAGTAGCAGTAGAGATGAAGTCTATATATATATTGCTTCTGTTGGATCAAAACCTCGTATCTCCAAAATGGTAGCTTTCCAGGAGAATGAAAAAACCTACTTTACTTTTAATGGAAGTCAATGGAACCAGAAGTTTTTCCAAGTCATTTTGGGCCGTTTCTTTTGGTCCATTCATCATGAAATTTACACACGATGTAAAGGGAAACAGGCATTTTCAAAACACACCATATATATGCACCGATCAGGCGTAACGTTCTGACCACACTCCTCATTTCTACACTCACTGTCCACTTTATCAGCTCCACTGACCGTATAGCTGCACTCTGTAGTTCTACAGTTACAGACTGTAGTCCATCTGTTTCTCTGATACTCTGTTACCCTGTTCTTCAGTGGTCAGGACCCCCATGGACCCTCACAGAGCAGGTACTGTTTGGGTGGTGGGTCATTCTCAGCACTGCAGTAACACTGACCTGGTGGTGGTGTTTTAGTGTGTGTTGTGCTGGTGTGAGTGGATTAGACACAGCAGTGCTGCTGGAGTTTTTAAACACTGTGTCCACTCACTGTCCACTCTATTAGACACGCCTACCTTGTGGGTCCACCTTGTAGATGTAAAGTCAGAGACGACAGCTCATCTGCTGCTGCACAGTTTGTGTTGGTCATCCTCTAGTCCTTCATCAGTGGGCACAGGACGCTGCCCACAGGACGCTGCCCACAGGACGCTGCCCACAGGACGCTGTTGGCTGGATATTTTTGGAACCATATATAGAACCATTTTCTTCACTTAAAAACCCTTGAAGAACCATCCTCCTTGATCGTGTACAACCATTTCACTGTTCTCTGTTCCGCTCTGTATTCTGAAGACACACTGTATGAGAATGAACACAACCCGGCTCGTAGATTAATTCCCCAGATGAACTGTTTGTATTATATGATGTGCAATAGGCAGCTGTTCATTCTACAGCAGTGATAAATTCTCCTCCGCTTCCCCTGCAGCACAGTTTAGCATCTCCCCTTCCTCATCAGCTCATTAACAAACACTTCCGTGAGTGGACTTTAAACGGCACAGTGCAGGGAGACTGACTGGGGAACTCGTAGGTTAAAGAGCTTGTGCTACAGTCACATCGATATTGTTTGATTCAGGCTGAGTTAGAGCGCAAGCCCATGGTTTTTATTGTGTTTGATGACATAATGAATTACCATTAAAACATTAAAATGTATCTGATATTAAATGAAGGTTGTTATCTAGCTGTGCTACATTAGTGATCTCTGATAAAACAGTGCTGCAGTGGAAGTGAAGTTCCCTGTCAGAAAAGCTCTTCTTTACAGCTGTAAGTAAAGTAGGTTTCATAGTTTTGATCCTCATCTGTCTCTTTGAGCAGAAGCACAGCGACAGCAGGAATCACAGCCGAGGCTGACGCCTCCGAGTAGCTCACGCTTCTAGTTTTCCGTCTTGTTGGAGTCTTTTGATTGGCTGGTTGAGCTGCAGCTGATTGTCCTCTAAAGCCAAACAGACACGGTGTGATTTGGTGACTCACTGTACATATGAATAGGCCATCTTGTTCAGACAAAGCTACGATTTATAAACTCACACTGTACGAAAAGCTCCATCTGACTGACCTGCTATGGGAAATGCTGCCTCTACAGACGCTCTGACTACAGACCATTATGAATAAAGCTGATTCACTCAGAACGACAGAGTACTGAGCAAACATGCTGAGACACTGAGCAGCACTGCTAACACTGAGCACTGTTTTACTTCGTATCTGTGTTTTAACAAACATGGAGAAAAGCCAGCTGCAGATAGTGCTAAAGAGCTGCTGTTAGTTAACTTAACTGTTCAGAATCAGAATTACCGTTGACTTTAACATCATTAAGTCAGCTGTGATCAAATGTTTGCCACAAACATGCACATACTGACCGGCCGACTGGACGACTTGAGGCCACAGATCTCTCCTTTTGCTGTCCTTTGCTCTTTGGTGATGGTATTTACACCTTTGTACACTTCCCATCCAGAAGAGGGCATGGTTCTTCAGATGAGAGGGAAGTGACTTATGCCTGCTCTCATCAACGGAAGCTGGACATAAAGAGAACGGTCACTTTGAACATTCCAACTTAAATTCCAAATTCCTACCAGGAATACACTGGATGATTTTCACACGCATTCACAACCGCTTTCGCAAAATGGGTGGAGACACGTAGGCTAACAAAACAGAGGCGAAAAAGTCAACAGATCCTACCAAAGTCTGTATATGTGACTGAATAGAATAGTGAGGTATAAATGTTTATACAAATTAGGCTGTAGAGAGACCGAACTGTCCTACTGTGAACATCACAGCCTGCGTTTTCCTTTAGCACTCAGGGTTCGTCTTTAGTGCTTAGAGCCCAGAAGTACTTTAAGACGGATGCCGACTTGACCAATTCTCTCCTGAGCAGGTCATTAAGCATTAAGCTTCAGCTAAGTTTGGGCAACCTTAACTAATTTATCACAGGGACTCACAGGGACAGCATTTTAATCAAACATTCGAGGATTTGCATTCACAGTCTTGGGCCCATGTGCAGCTGGTTATCAAGGCAGGTGGGGCTGAGGTTGTTTCCTGTTGGCTCCAGAATGTGTCCGCTGCACCATTTAAGGTGGAACAGGCAAATTTGAAGAAGACGCTGGTGAATAAGAAGTCTTCAGCTTCTACAAGGCAGGTAGTATTTTTGGAGTTTTTGGGATAACAAGCTTAGCTTTGGCCACTGCACATATCATCGCTGTATGTAGGTTCCTTGTCAACCTGGCAACCCGTGTGAGTCTGAGCAGAAGGGGGCGGGGCCAGACAACTGCAGTTAGGATTACATGTTGCTCCTACAAAGAGTGGTTTCTTGCTGTTTGCACAGTCAAAATAGTTACTTTTGTGATGTCACAAAAAACAACATATTAAACCCCGCCCATTTACACTGGGAGTCTTTCAGCCTGGATGGCTTTTTGAATAAGGCTTGATACAGGGCAGCCAGTTAGAGCACAGCTCATTTACATATATACATCTTAAAAGTCCCAGTCAGTGAGCATATATCGGTCCAATGGCTCGATAAAGTCGGCACCCCGCCCGGCTATTTACCACTCCTGGTCCCTTATCGGACCACCCAGATTATTGCCCTACATACAAGCAAGTTTTTAACCTCCTCAAACTGATTTTAAATGCACAAAGCTTTTCATTTTAGATAAACTAACACAAATATTACAAATAACTAAGAGAAAGAAAATGGCTAGGCCTGATGTGAAAATGTTGCTGACACTTCAAATTTAAAATGATTTACTAAACTAATTTACAATGTATAACTAAAGAAAGCCGGTAAACTATGAGTTTTTTCCAATACTCTGCTTTACCACCGGTGGGTCACCCAAAAAACGTCGAGCAACATTTCAGTGGACCACCAGCTTTGCCATCAGCAGGCCAACAGTGGTCCACCGTCCTCGTGCTGTCGGGTGCAGTAACTGTCTAATCCTAAGCGACACAGAAAGGTTCTACATGGTAACGTAAAAATGGATTATGACTGTTTTTGGCGTGCACGCAAACATCAGTGGACCTCAGAGGGTAAAATATGAAATCTGAGTAAAATGAGGATATGGGCCCTTTAACGCAGCCGTCCGTCTGAGTGGATTAGGCCCTCAGTGTAATCGAACGGCTGAAGTCATTATTCCGTTCCTGCCAGCAGGTAGTGCCAGCAGAGCCGAGACAGTTGCAGGAACAGATTTGCATTCCGGTTACACACTCTGTGAGCCCTGTCATACACGTCCCGGCTGACTCAGCCTTCATATTTTAAAATATATTGTCATTTAATGAGGCTCCGCTGTGCGTGTGCGTTCCCGCACATGCGTGTCAGTGTAAGTTTAAAGCTGCGCTGTAATCAGAACCGCAACGACAAGACTGCTCATTAAGAAAGAATGATGAGCAGATTTTATTTAGCAAGCGTAAATGTTCCAGGGTGTTTGTGGAACCGGGGGACCAGTGGTGTTTTGTGATGGTGGGTTTGGGTGTGCGGGGTGTTGCTGCCTGTGTCAGGATGAGGTGAGTCAGAGCAGACAGCGCTGGGGCTCAGCTATCAGCCTCGGGCTAACGCGATAACGCGCAAACTCTGGCAAGCTTGCAGGCACTCCAGTGTATTAGTGCCATTATATATTAAACTGTAAAGTGCTGGAGAGGAGCCAAATCTACTGCACCAGTGTGGAACCGCTCTAGTGCATTAACAAGGAACTGTATACTAGAACAAGAATATAAGACTGTGTGGTACCACACTAGTGTTCTGTTCTCTTGCACTAAAATGGACCGCTCTTGTACAAAGGTATATGACTGTGCTGTGCTGCACTAGTGTGAACTTGGGCTCTCGTGCACTGCTGGAGATCTGTATGCTTGTGTTCTAGTGCAAACTTGTGCTCAAGTGCACTAGTGAGGTCCTGCGTTCTAGTGTACTGTTGTGAACTTCTGTTTAGGTGCACTACTGTACTAGTGTGTACTTGTGTTTGTGTACTCTAATGTGAAACTGCTCTGGTGCACTAGTGTGTACTTGTGTTTGTGTACTGTAGTGTGAAACTGCTCTGGTGCACTAGTGTGTACTTGTGTTTGGGTACTATAATGTGAAACTGCTCTAGTGTACTAGTGTGTACTTGTGTTTGTGTACTCTAATGTGAAACTGCTCTGGTGCACTAGTGTGTACTTGTGTTTGTGTACTGTAATGTGAAACTGCTCTGGTGCACTAGTGTGTACTTGTGTTTGTGTACTGTAATGTGAAACTGCTCTGGTGCACTAGTGTGTACTTGTGTTTGTGTACTGTAATGTGAAACTGCTCTGGTGCACTAGTGTGTACTTGTGTTTGTGTACTGTAATGTGAAACTGCTCTGGTGCACTAGTGTGTAATTGTGTTTGTGTACTCTAATGTGAAACTGCTCTAGTGCACTAGTGTGTACTTGTGTTTGTGTACTGTAATGTGAAACTGCTCTGGTGCACTAGTGTGTACTTGTGTTTGTGTACTGTAATGTGAAACTGCTCTAGTGCACTAGTGTGTACTTGTGTTTGTGTACTGTAATGTGAAACTGCTCTAGTGCACTAGTGTGTACTTGTGTTTGTGTACTATAATGTGAAACTGCTCTAGTGCACTAGTGTGTACTTGTGTTTGGGTACTATAATGTGAAACTGCTCTGGTGCACTAGTGTGTACTTGTGTTTGTGTACTGTAATGTGAAACTGCTCTAGTGCACTAGTGTGTACTTGTGTTTGTGTACTCTAATGTGAAACTGCTCTAGTGCACTAGTGTGTACTTGTGTTTGTGTACTGTAATGTGAAACTGCTCTGGTGCACTAGTGTGTACTTGTGTTTGTGTACTGTAATGTGAAACTGCTCTGGTGCACTAGTGTGTACTTGTGTTTGTGTACTGTAATGTGAAACTGCTCTAGTGCACTAGTGTGTACTTGTGTTTGTGTACTGTAATGTGAAACTGCTCTAGTGCACTAGTGTGTACTTGTGTTTGTGTACTCTAATGTGAAACTGCTCTAGTGCACTAGTGTGTACTTGTGTTTGTGTACTGTAATGTGAAACTGCTCTGGTGCACTAGTGTGTACTTGTGTTTGTGTACTGTAATGTGAAACTGCTCTAGTGCACTAGTGTGTACTTGTGTTTGTGTACTGTAATGTGAAACTGCTCTAGTGCACTAGTGTGTACTTGTGTTTGTGTACTCTAATGTGAAACTGCTCTAGTGCACTAGTGTGTACTTGTGTTTGTGTACTATAATGTGAAACTGCTCTAGTGCACTACTGTGTACTTGTGTTTGTGTACTCTAATGTGAAACTGCTCTAGTGCACTAGTGTGTACTTGTGTTTGTGTACTGTAATGTGAAACTGCTCTAGTGCACTAGTGTGTACTTGTGTTTGTGTACTCTAATGTGAAACTGCTCTAGTGCACTAGTGTGTACTTGTGTTTGTGTACTGTAATGTGAAACTGCTCTGGTGCACTAGTGTGTACTGTAATGTGAAACTGCTCTAGTGCACTAGTGTGTACTTGTGTTTGTGTACTCTAATGTGAAACTGCTCTAGTGCACTAGTGTGTACTTTTGTTTGTGTACTATAATGTGAAACTGCTCTAGTGCACTAGTGTGTACTTGTGTTTGTGTACTCTAATGTGAAACTGCTCTAGTGCACTAGTGTGTACTTGTGTTTGTGTACTGTAATGTGAAACTGCTCTGGTGCACTAGTGTGTACTGTAATGTGAAACTGCTCTAGTGCACTAGTGTGTACTTGTGTTTGGGTACTATAATGTGGAGAGGAGAGGAATGAAGGTCAGTAGAGACAAGACGGAATACATGTGTGTGAATGAGAGGGAGGCAGGTGGAAAGGTGAAGATGCAAGGAGTAGAGGTCGTAAAGGTGGATGACTTCAAATATCTTGGGTCAACCATCCAGAGCAATGGATAGTGCAGAAAAGAGGTGAGGAAGAGGGTGAAGGCAGGATGGAGTGGGTGGAGACGGGTGTCAGGGCTGATGTGTGACAGAAGGATAGCAGCAAGAGTGAAAGGGAAGGTCTACAAGACAGCAGTGCGTCCTGCTATGATGTTTGGTTTGGAGACTGTGGCTCTGTCTAAAAGACAGGAGGCTGAGCTGGAGGTGGCGGAGATGAAGATGCTGAGATTTTCGTTGGGAGTGACGAGGATGGACAAGATTAGAAATGAGCAGATCAGAGGGACGGTGAAGGTGGAGCAGTTTGGAGATAAAGCCAGAGAGGCCAGGTTGAGATGGTTTGGACATGTGTTGAGGAGGAATAGTGGATATATTGGGCAAAGGATGTTGGAGATGGAGCTGCCGGGTAGAAGGAGAAGAGGTAGACCTCAGAGAAGGTTTATGGATGCAGTGAAGGTGGACATGGAGATGGTTGGTGTGAAAGTAGAGGAGGCAGTGGATAGGGCAAGATGGAGGCAGATGATCCGCTGTGGAGACCCCTAAAGGCAGCAGCCGAAAGATTTCTGTACAACTGCTCTTTAATCAGCTGTACTCTAAGCCATTTGTTCAGCACACTGTGTCCTCACTGTTTGTCCAGTTATCGGCAGCTGCACAGCAAAACCATCAGACCGTGTGTGGATGTAATTTCCAATTCAACACAAAAACCAGCTGACGGATCAGTAGAAACGCTACTTTCATCAGTGGTTTGCGCTCAGCTCTGGGGTTTAATTACGCATGAGGCGAAACTCTGCCTCAGCAGCCTCTTCACTGCCTCCACGCCGAGGATCAGCGAGGAAAATCTCATTAATTAGGTGCCAGTCTGATTCAGCCAGACCCAACTGAGGAAGAACACAGATACACTGCTTTCTACACCTCTCTCTCTCTCTCTCTCTCTCTCTCTCTCTCTCCTCTCTGTCTCTCTCTCTCTCTCTCTCTCTCTCTCTCTCTCTCTCTCTGTCTCTCTCTGTCTCTCTCTCTCTCTCTGTCTCTCTGTCTCTCTCTCTCTCTCTCTTTCTCTCTCTCTCTCTCTCTCTCTCACTCTCTGTCTCTCTCTCTCTCTCCCTCTCCCTCCCTCCCTCTCCTCTCTCTCACTCATTCTCTCTCTCTCTCTCTCATTCACTCTCATTTTCTCTCTCTCTCTCTCTCTCTCTCTCTCTCTCTCACTCTCTGTCTCACTCTCTCTCTCTCTCTCCCTCCCTCCCTCTCTCTCTCTCTCTCTCTCTCACTCATTCTCTCTCTCTCTCTCTCTCATTCACTCTCATTTTCTCTCTCTCTCTCTCTCTCTCTCTCTCTCTCTCTCTCTCTCTCTCTCTCTCACTCTCTCTGTCTCCCTCTCTCTGTCTCTCTCCCTCCCTCTCTCTCTCTCTCTCTCTCTCTCTCTCTCACTCATTCTCTCTCTCTCTCTCTCATTCACTCACATTCTCTCTCTCTCTCTCTCTCTCTCTCTCTCTCTCTCTCTCTCTGTCTGTCTGTCTCTCCACCAATTTGACTTTGCTGTTGATTTATGACTTTTACATTTTCACTTTCATTCTGTCAGATATGCAGCCGGTCGCTATGAAAGAGAAAGAAGAAGGTAAACGTAACAGTTTGATTTTAGTTTTGAGCCAAAGCCAAAGTGAAGCTTGTGTTTTTCATTTTAGATTTGGCCATGAAAAACAGACCAACGTCTAAAATGAAATGACAAATATCTGTTCTACATTTATTTCTATTTTTCTCACACAGAACTCGAGCTCATGAGAAAAAGGAAACTGTAGGTATTTCATTTAATTTTGAGTTTTAGCAGGATGTTTGTGCAGATGTTTGGGAAAAGAAATGGCAGAAGGAGGTTTGCTGTTACATTTTATTGTTTTAATTTTAATTTCTTTTTTGGCTGAATTTGCCTCCTTACTTCAGCTTTTCCTTCCTGTAGACTGGGGTTCAGTGCCCCGCCTGGGTAACCACCCTACACTATACCAATAAGAGTCCTTGGGCAAGACTCCTAACTCCACCTTCACCTACTACACTGTAGACTGGGGTTCAGTACCGCCTGGGTAACCACCCTACACTATACCAATAAGAGTCCTTGGGCAAGACTCCTAACTCCACCTTCACCTACTACACTGTAGACTGGGGTTCAGTGCCCCGCCTGGGTAAACACCCTACACTATACCAATAAGAGTCCTTGGGCAAGACTCCCAACACCACCTTCACCTACTACGCTGTAGACTGGGGTTCAGTGCCCTGCCTGGGTAAACACCCTACACTATACCAATAAGAGTCCTTGGGCAACACTCCTAACACCACCTTCACCTATTACGCTGTAGACTTGGGGTTCAGTGCCCCGCCTGGGTAAACACCCTACACTATACCAATAAGAGTCCTTGGGCAAGACTCCCAACACCACCTTCACCTACTACACTGTAGACTGGGGTTCTGTGCCCCACCTGGGTAAACACCCTACACTATACCAATAAGAGTCCTTGGGCAAGACTCCCAACACCACCTTCACCTATTACGCTGTAGACTGGGGTTCAGTGCCCCACCTGGGTAAACACCCTACACTATACCAATAAGAGTCCTTGGGCAAGACTCCCAACACCACCTTCACCTATTACGCTGTAGACTGGGGTTCAGTGCCCCGCCTGGGTAAACACCCTACACTATACCAATAAGAGTCCTTGGGCAAGACTCCCAACACCACCTTCACCTATTACGCTGTAGACTGGGGTTCAGTGCCCCGCCTGGGTAAACACCCTACACTATACCAATAAGAGTCCTTGGGCAAGACTCCTAACACCACCTTCACCTATTACGCTGTAGACTGGGGTTCAGTGCCCCACCTGGGTAAACACCCTACACTATACCAATAAGAGTCCTTGGGCAAGACTCCCAACACCACCTTCACCTATTACGCTGTAGACTGGGGTTCAGTGCCCCGCCTGGGTAAACACCCTACACTATACCAATAAGAGTCCTTGGGCAAGACTCCTAACACCACCTTCACCTACTACACTGTAGACTGGGGTTCAGTGCCCCGCCTGGGTAAACACCCTACACTACACCAATAAGAGTCCTTGGGCAAGACTCCTAACACCACCTTCACCTATTACGCTGTAGACTGGGGTTCAGTGCCCCGCCTGGGTCAGCACCCTACACTATACCAATAAGAGTCCTTGGGCAAGACTCCTAACACCACCTTCACCTACTACACTGTAGACTGGGGTTCAGTGCCCCGCCTGGGTAACCACCCTACACTATACCAATAAGAGTCCTTGGGCAAGACTCCTAACACCACCTTCACCTACTACACTGTAGACTGGGGTTCAGTGCCCCACCTGGGTAAACACCCTACACTATACCAATAAGAGTCCTTGGGCAAGACTCCTAACACCACCTTCACCTACTACACTGTAGACTGGGGTTCAGTGCCCCGCCTGACTCGTGACCCCTGTGATGCTCCTCAGCCTCCAATTCTATGGGTCAAAGCTTTTTTAATGGAGATTATGAACTGGGTGCCTCTTAAAGTGGCTGAATTCAACCATTGTTTTTCTTCCACCTTGATCTGGTGTCACTGCTTGCCAGCCTTCTGGACTTGAACTCTTTAATCAGAGCTAGTACTGCTGTCTCGTGTGGATAGCAAAAGGGGATGGGTTCCCCTTTGAGTCTTGGTTCCTCATCACCTATGTGGGCTGCGTCTCACTGTACTTGACATTCTTTAGTTTGTATCAGGATTGCGTGTCTGACGTCAGCATATTGTCAATTTGGTGAAAAATGGAGAAAAATTAATGGAGAAAATGAATGTCCTCTCCAGTATGCGAACCCCCCCCTGATATTCTGGGGTCCCGCGTTGTCTGGCTGCTGACTCTCTCTCCATAGCGGTGCTGATGCTTCAGTGTCAGTAAGTGTCTATTTTGTCATCTGTTCTTCTGTAGAGTCTCTGTTCTAGTGCGGTTCTGCGCTCTTCCTCACAGTGACTGAGATCTTCCTGATCTCCCCCAGATCAAGACTACCTCTTTCGGTTGGACCCAATTTGGTCCTTTGTCCTTTGGCACTTCTCGCACCTGCTATTTTGGCTCAGATCAGACTGAAAAGTCCAAAGGTTCGGTAGGTGTTAAAGAGAAATCTCTGCTTCTGTACAGAGTGGCTGTGGCCGCCAACAGCTGGATAATAAAACATCACAACTTATGTGAAAGATGTGTCTGATTGACTGAAACGTTTTAGTCCTACAACAGGGAAATTCCACCTCCGTATTGGTGAGGACACACACTAGGGGGCAGTTGGCGGTTAGATGTCTGTGACGATGCTTCGCCGAACCCTGTGAGGAGACATGAAGTCACCTGACTGATTGGGTGCAAGATGAAGATGCAGGCTGGAGATGAGACGACTCTGGACAGTTCTTTGCAAACAGTGAGTGATTTGTTCACAACCGTGAAGACGTACAAAAGAAAATTGTGCAAACCCAAAATAAACGGTGGTTTAAATGTTGACCCGACTCGACAGCAGTTCAGGTAAGTATAAGCAGACTTAGGCCACAAGGCCATAGAAGTACACTCTTATCTCGGCTCTACTCCCTTCTCCTCAGCGTCCTCACTATCTGAGGTGAGCTTGCCTCTCCTTACAGAACCTTCCCCTACCTCTTATAGGCTTAGCCTCGCCCCTGCATTACCTGAGCTGAACCACTCCACTCTGCAGGCACGTTGCTGTCCTCTAAGAGTGGATTAAAAACAAGGGTTAATAAAATTAATAATTTAGTAATATTAGTAATATTACCGGTGAGACGTTTTATTCAGTGCGCACCTTTATGAACCTGTCTCACTCTATTTTCTGTGACCTAGGTGGGCCCTCCAGCACACTCATGAGTGAGCTCCGTCTGCGCTGCCTCTCTTTGGCTGAGTCTACTAGGAGACAGGCAGCAGGTGAGCATTACAGGCAGGTGTTCAGGTCAGTATTACACACACACACACACACACACACACACACACACACACACACACACACAGTCTCTGGTGACGGGCAATGCCTTTGCCTTGTCACAGTGACTTGCTCAAGGGCACCTCAGTTACAGACTGTCGGTTCAGAGGATCAAAACCGGCGACCTTCCAGTCACAGGGCTGGTTCCCTGACCTCCAGCAGTCTTTTAATAGCAGCGAATGCTTCAACATACTTATAAACCCCAATATAAAAAACAAACAAAAATATAGAATTTAACCAGAGCGCCCAAACTAACCTACTTAATTTCTGGTGTCTTCAGCCGTAAAAAACAATCGTATTACCAGAAGTGAAGCGTCCGCGCTGTTTATACTCACATATGTGACAAATATTTACGGTCATCACGGCCTCAAACTCGGCTGAACTGGTGAATAACCACCGCAGCTCCGCAGCTGCACCGCTCTTCTTGAGTGGATCGAGCGCTCTATTGCGCTCATAAATACTCGTCTGTCTTTTGTTTTGCGCTCCAAACACATTTAGCATAATTGGCTTTATCTGCAGGATTTAATTAGCTTTCCTGCTGAACAGGAGTCACATTACAAAAGACGCTGATACGCCGCGTTCAAGGCGGCCGTTCGAGCAGATGGGCTTTCGGGACACGCTCGCACCTTTTCAGTATAAACAGTGGCGACAATAAAGCCAAGCCGTTTTCATCTCTTCTCCAACTTCTCCGGCTCCTCCGCTTCCAGCCCGGGGACCCGATGGCTGAAAAGAAAAGCGCCGATTAATCTCACAACCCCCACACGCTCAGAAGGCCAGGCGTCTAACAGCACGATTCAACTGGATCTTTAATAAAGTTAGCATACACTCGTCCACCCAGGAGGCTGCTGGGAGAACCATATGCTCTTTCAGAAGATTTAGCATCACTTAAGTGTCATGTGGCCCTGCGCTACGTGGCATTTTCCATTTTCTTCATACTTTTATTTATTTTACAGTTTTTAACCTTATTGGGTCTTTTAATTGGCCCTTATTTCTATTGAAACGCCTGGAATCCTACAGTTTTTTCATACATTTCATTTCTCCCTGACGTTTGTGTGCATTTATGAACCAATAACTCATTTCTAACACAACTTTCCATCCTCCTAACGTACGTCATGTACACAGCTTTCCAAATGTATTCATCACCTGTATCTTTGCTCTGTATGACAAAGGCCAGAATGCATGTAATATCTTTAAATAGTATTTATCAGTGTGAGTGATTCTCTGTGTGGAGTTGAGTGTAATGAAGGTTCCAGATGTAGCTAAACGTACCGACTGTGATCTGCACTGTGCTTTACATTAACCGTGTACGTCTGCAATCAGACTCTCAATCAGACACCCAATGTACTTCCACAATGTGCTTCAATTGCTGCACACTAATGCTTATTTTTCAGTGGCTCCAGGGACATCAATGCAAACTGCTTGAGCTACACCCTTAAAAATGTTGACTCTTCAGGGGTTCTTTAGTAATGTTCAGGGGTTCTTTAGTAATGTTCAGGGGTTCTTTAGTAATGTTCAGGGGTTCTTTAGTAATGGTTCTGTACAGAACTATGAACACTCAAAGAGCCTTTGGGTCTCTGGTGAAATGGTTCTTCAATTTAATGGAGAACGTGTTGTATTATGCATCTAGAAAGGCACCAAAAAGGGTTCTTCTCTTGTTACAAGCTTGGTATTGTCACAATAGCAGAACCCTTTGTGAGGCTGTACAGAACCCTTTTCAAAAACCATCTACAGCACTTTCTCCATTAATCTGAAGAACCATTTCACCAGAGACCCAAGGGCTCTTTGAGTGTTCATCGTTCTGTACAGAGCCATTACTAAAGAACGCCTGAAGAGTCATCATTTTTAAGGGTCCTTGAGCAAGACACCTGACCCCCAACTGCTCCCCGGGCCCTGTGGATAGGGCTGCCCACCGCTCCGGGCAAGCGTGCTCACTGCCCCCTAGTGTGTGTGTGTGGTGTTTCACTGCACGGATGGGTTAAAATCAGGAGGTGAAATTTCCCTGGTGTGGGATTAATAATCTTAATCTATAGAAGTGTGTGATAAAACTTTGGGCCCTGGGGTTAAATTAAGTTCGGTTCAGTGTAAAAGATGATTTATTAGATAAATAAATCTAATGATAATTTATTGTAAGAAAAAACGTCATTTTTGCTGCTGTGGTTGTTTGTTTTGCATCAAATCGAGTTTGATTTGTTGGGTTAAACGTTGCTCTGGCTGCGATTTTCCTCCCTGATTTTCTGCTGCTATGAATTACAGTAACGCTCTAAATCCATGAGCTCGGCTATCAGCGCTAACTTAGCACCCGTGGCTGGATCTTGTGAAAAGAGGTGTGAAATAAAGTGTCACTCGTCCGGTGAGATAGCGGACTCAGAACACGAGGCACTTCTCACTCTTTACCCACCCACCTGCACGGAGGGAGGAGCCTGATGGGAGGACTGCGTTTCAGACCGGAAGTAGAGACGTTCCAGTCCAGGAGATGAAGCCTGGAGAGGAACCGGACGTGTTCTGCTGGACTTGGAATCGTCCAAGTTAAACTGGATTCACTGCAGGCCTGGATTTACTATCAAAAAACCACACTCTTCCTGCAAGGGCTCTTTAGTAAAGAACATGGTTCTATATTTAAAGAACCGCTTGCATGCTTAAATGGTTCTCTGTGTGAGGGAAGGTTCTTCAGATTGATGGACAGTGTATATACTGGACTGTAACAATAGCCCAAACTCTTTTTAGTGCCATATAGAACCACATTCTCCATCAATCTGATGAACCATTTCACCATGGAAAGGGTTCTTTAAGTGTTCAGGATTCTACATAGAACCATTTCCTTTAGTAAAGAACCTCTGAAGAATCATCGTTTTTTAAAAGCGTAATAAAGGTAGTGGTTCTTTTTAGAGGCGTGAGTTCCATAGAGAACCATTTGCATGCTTACATGGTCCTTGCAAGGTGAAATGGTTCTTCAGATTAATGGGGAATGTGCTGTAGAGGGTTCTAAAAAAGGTTTCTTCTATTGATTCAGTGTCAAGCTTGTAAGTGTAGAAGAACCCTTTTCAAAAAGGTTCTACATAAAAATTTACAGCACATCTAAAGAACCATTTCACCATGCAAAAAACCCCACCTCTATACAGAACCACTTCCTTTCCTAAAGATCCGCTTTAAGTGGGCAACAGTGATGGGAAAATAGTGGAAAATCTGGAATAATGAGTTTTCTTTGGGGACTATTTTGCCGCACAGCGCCCTGCATGTCTCCCTCCACCATGAATGGAGTTGAAGTTCTCTAAACTCTCATAAAACAGCGTCTCAGTCATCAGGCAGTGAATTCAGAACCAGTTCATGTAGGAACTTTCTGTGAGGAGCTTTTAGAGGGACGTCTGGTTCCCATCACCACCACTGTGAGGAGCTTTTAGAGGGGGACGTCTGGTTCCCATCACCACCACTGTGAGGAGCTTTTAGAGGGACGTCTGGTTCCCATCACCACCACTGTGAGCAGCTCTGACTCGGTCAGTTTATCTAGAACAGAGAGTTTCACACAGAACCGCTCAGAACCGCTCAGAACCGCTCTGTTTACGTCTGAACTGATTAATTATGAGGGTATTTTCCCTTTTAAAGTAACAAGACCTTTCTTCTTGGTAACTTTGGATGATCTGTGTGGATCTGCTCATTGTAAAATTTTACTACAGCTTTTTTGAGCAAAAGAAACAATTTATTAGCTACACACACCGGTCAGGCATAACACTCTGACCACCTCCTTGTTTCTACTCTCACTGTCCACTTTATCAGCTCCACTGACTGTATAGTTCCACTCTGTAGTTCTACAGTTACAGACTGTAGTCCATCTGTTTCTCTGATACTCTGTTACCCTGTTCTTCAGTGGTCAGGACCCCCATGGACCCTCACAGAGCAGGTACTGTTTGGGTGGTGGGTCATTCTCAGCACTGCAGTAACACTGACGAGGTGGTAGTGTGTTAGTGTGTGTTGCGCTGGTGTGAGTGGATCAGACACAGCAGTGCTGCTGGAGTTTTTAAACCCTGTGTCCACTCACTGTCCACTCTATTAGACACTCCTACCTTGTCGGTCCACCTTGTAGATGTAAAGTCAGAGACGACAGCTCATCTGCTGCTGCACAGTTTGTGCTGGTCATCCTCTAGTCCTTCATCAGTGGTCACAGGACGCTGCCCACAGGACGCTGCCCACAGGACGCCGCCCACAGGACGCCGCCCACAGGACGCTGCCCACAGGACGCTGCTGGCTGGATGTTTTTGGTTGGTGGACTATTCTCAGTCCAGCAGTGACACTGAGGTGTTTAAAACTCCAGCAGCACTGCTGTGTCTGATCCACTCGTACCAGCACAACACACACTAACACACCACCACCACGTCAGTGTTACTGCAGTGCTGAGAATGACCCACCACCCAAATAGTACCTGCTCTGTGAGGGTCCATGGGGGTCCTGACCACTGAAGAACAGGGTAACAGAGTATCAGAGAAACAGATGGACTACAGTCTGTAACTGTAGAACTACAGAGTGCAGCTATACGGTCAGTGGAGCTGATACAGTGGACAGTGAGGTGGTCATAATGTTCCGCCTGACTGGTGTATTTATCTGTCTTGACTCTACTCAGTAGCAGCTGATACCTCATATTAAAGGACTCGGGGGCTGAAAAACTGATTTGAGACGTCCAGAATAGTAACTGCACAATTGCAGATGCCAAAATGAGGCGTATGTGATGAGGACCTTTGTGGACCTACTGTGATAAAAACAGTGCTGAGAGTGATCGTCCAGTGAACTCCAGCAGAAAGGTGATATTTCCAGGCTGATCCTCTTTGACGAGCGCCATGTGTTCCTCTCAGTCTGCTCTGTGGAGCTCTGGTCACATGTTACCTGCCGCTCAGGCAGCTTTTAGCGGAATTAGCCTGGGACACTGCCAGTCCACCTCCAAACTGTTACGACCCGGCCTATGGTCAGGCTGCGGAACAGTGGTGTAGTTTCTGTGTGTCTGATTCTCTGGATCTGTCCATCTCTTCTTAAACTCTCCTCTAAAGGTTCTTCATAGAACAGGATCCTCATGTGTTTCATATCTAAACGCTCCGTTATCTTCATCACTACTTTCCTACCCGCTGCAGCAGCTTCAGCAGCTGGAAACTCTCTGACGCCGTTTCACACGAGTCTCCGATGTGGACTGAATGAAGAATGAAGGGTTTCCGGCGTGACGGTCAGTCCTTAGTGATCTCCTGAGTGTCCTTCGGTCAGTTTCACACAGAATGTAGACGGACACTGAAATGAGGTCACATGAAAGTAAGACTACCACTAAACTTCAGCGACCTCTGTGTGGACCATTCTACTGACCACTGGGGTGGTCCTGTTTTAATCAGCGTAGCTTTTCTAGCCTTTACAGTAGCTTTAGCAGCAGGAGACTCACAGACCAATCACATGCTGTCAGTATCACACGTGACGCTGCTCAGCCAATCAGATCTGTGCATTACGATGAGCTCTGAGACTCGAGTGAGTGACGCCACAGAGGGGAGGGACGAGGAGAGAAACAGCATTCAGAGAAGAAAGTGAGTTGGTGAAATCTGACCGAACTGGACTTTATTTGATCTGATGTTCAGTAAATGTTGTTGAAATCTGACCGAACTGGACTTTATTTGATCTGATGTTCAGTAAATGTTGTTGAAATCTGACCGAACTGGACTTTATTTGATCTGATATTCAGTAAATGTTGGTGAAATCTGACCGAACTGGACTTTATTTGATCTGATGTTCAGTAAATGGTGGTGAAATCTGACCGAACTGGACTTTATTTGATCTGATGTTCAGTAAATGTTGGTGAAATCTGACCGAACTGGACTTTATTTGATCTGATGTTCAGTAAATGTTGGTGAAATCTGACCGAACTGGACTTTATTTGATCCGATGTTCAGTAAATGTTGGTGAAATCTGACCGAACTGGACTTTATTTGATCTGATGTTCAGTAAATGTTGTTGAAATCTGACCGAACTGGACTTTATTTGATCCGATGTTCAGTAAATGTTGGTGAAATCTGACCGAACTGGACTTTATTTGATCTGATGGTCAGTAAATGTTGGTGAAATCTGACCAAACTGGACTTTGTTTGATCTGATGTTCAGTAAATGTTGGTGAAATCTGACCGAACTGGACTTTATTTGATCTGATGTTCAGTAAATGTTGGTGAAATCTGACCGAACTGGACTTTATTTGATCTGATGTTCAGTAAATGTTGGTGAAATCTGACCGAACTGGACTTTATTTGATCTGATGTTCAGTAAATGGTGGTGAAATCTGACCGAACTGGACTTTATTTGATCTGATGTTCAGTAAATGGTGGTGAAATCTGACCGAACTGGACTTTATTTGATCTGATGTTCAGTAAATGGTGGTGAAATCTGACCGAACTGGACTTTATTTGATCTGATGGTCAGTAAATGGTGGTGAAATCTGACCGAACTGGACTTTATTTGATCTGATGTTCAGTAAATGTTGGTGAAATCTGACCCAACTGGACTTTATTTGATCTGATGCTCAGTAAATGTTGGTGAAATCTGACCGAACTGGACTTTATTTGATCTGATGTTCAGTAAATGTTGGTGAAATCTGACCGAACTGGACTTTATTTGATCTCATGTTCAGTAAATGTTGTTGAAATCTGACCGAACTGGACTTTATTTGATCTGATGTTCAGTAAATGTTGGTGAAATCTGACCGAACTGGACTTTATTTGATCTGATGTTCAGTAAATGTTGTTGAAATCTGACCGAACTGGACTTTATTTGATCTGATGTTCAGTAAATGTTGTTGAAATCTGACCGAACTGGACTTTATTTGATCTGATGTTCAGTAAATGTTGGTGAAATCTGACCGAACTGGACTTTGTTTGATCTGATGTTCAGTAAATGTTGGTGAAATCTGACCGAACTGGACTTTATTTGATCTGATGTTCAGTAAATGTTGGTGAAATCTGACCGAACTGGACTTTATTTGATCTGATGTTCAGCTGTCGACTGTATAAGATGCTGATATTCCTACTCGGCTACTTCAGTAAACAGTACATGGCGCTGGGTCATTAGACATTATGATGCTCTGGACCTTCACCTGAGGAAGTTCTCACTAATTTACAGGGTTCTTTCTGTTGGGAGGAGTGTGTCCCAAAGCCTCACCCTCACACTGCTGAAGAGATCCTTTACACCGTGGTATCAACTCTTCATGACACTGAACGTCATGACTGACTGGTGAACACCACTAAGAACCAGCAGGAACGTTTAATGCCTTGTGTTTTGTTTTTATGTTTCTTTTCAAATCTTTTCAGATCTTTTCAAATTTTCTTCAGTGAAGTCGGAAGATTTAGATTCATCATGAGTTTAATTTTTAAATTAAAAAAACATCTTTCTCACGTTTTCATGTCACTACCAATAAACAGCTGGTCAAAGCTGAGTTTGCTGAGTTTTTGAGCTCAACTTGAGCCAAAATTGTCACTGAAACAGTCACGACTGACGCATTTGGTGCAGTTTGGTAGAGATATGAGAGTTTTGGTAGAGACAGAATAGAATGATCAATCGTAATTAAGGCTTAGACTCACTCAGAGCAAAAGGATTTTAATCTGAAGTCCAACATCAGTTAAAAGTCCCAAAAGGATTTTAGTCTGAAGTCCAACATTAGTTAAAAGTCCCAAAAGGATTTTAGTCTGAAGTCCAACATTAGTTAAAAGTCCCAAAAGGATTTTAGTCTGAAGTCCAACATTAGTTAAAAGTCCTAAAAGGATTTTAGTCTGAAGTCCAACATCAGTTAAAAGTCCCAAAAGGATTTTAGTCTGAAGTCCACATTAGTTAAAAGTCCCAAAAGGATTTTAGTCTGAAGTCCAACATTAGTTTAAAAGTCCCAAAAGGATTTTAGTCTGAAGTCCAACA
>NC_051230.1:987825-997223 GCF_015220715.1 Pygocentrus nattereri | reverse complement strand
AGTCCTTGGGCAAGACTCCTAACTCCACCTTCACCTACTACACTGTAGACTGGGTTCAGTGCCCCGCCTGGGTAAACACCCTACTATACCAATAAGAGTCCTTGGGCAAGACTCCCAACACCACCTTCACCTACTACGCTGTAGACTGGGGTTCAGTGCCCGCCTGGGTAAACACCCTACACTATACCAATAAGAGTCCTTGGGCAACACTCCTAACACCACCTTCACCTATTACGCTGTAGACTGGGGTTCAGTGCCCCGCCTGGGTAAACACCCTACACTATACCAATAAGAGTCCTTGGGCAACTCCCAACACCACCTTCACCTATACACTGTAGACTGGGGTTCTGTGCCCCACCTGGGTAAACACCCTACACTATACCAATAAGAGTCCTTGGGCAAGACTCCCAACACCACCTTCACCTATTACGCTGTAGACTGGGGTTCAGTGCCCCCCTGGGTAAACACCCTACACTATACCAATAAGAGTCCTTGGGCAAGACTCCCAACACCACCTTCACCTATTACGCTGTAGACTGGGGTTCAGTGCCCCCTGGGTAAACACCCTACACTATACCAATAAGAGTCCTTGGGCAACACTCCTAACACCACCTTCACCTATTACGCTGTAGACTGGGGTTCAGTGCCCCGCCTGGGTAAACACCCTACACTATACCAATAAGAGTCCTTGGGCAAGACTCCCAACACCACCTTCACCTATTACGCTGTAGACTGGGGTTCAGTGCCCCACCTGGGTAAACACCCTACACTATACCAATAAGAGTCCTTGGGCAAGACTCCTAACACACACCTTCACCTATTACGCTGTAGACTGGGGTTCAGTGCCCCCTGGGTAAACACCCTACACTATACCAATAAGAGTCCTTGGGCAAGACTCCTAACACCACCTTCACCTACTACGCTGTAGACTGGGGTTCAGTGCCCCGCCTGGGTAAACACCCTACACTATACCAATAAGAGTCCTTGGGCAAGACTCCTAACACCACCTTCACCTATTACGTAGACTGGGGTTCAGTGCCCCGCCTGGGTAACACCCTACACTACCAATAAGTCCTTGGGCAAGACTCCTAACACCACCTTCACCTATACCTGTAGACTGGGGTTCAGTGCCCCGCCTGGGTCAGCACCTACACTATACCAATAAGAGTCCTTGGGCAAGACTCCTAACACCACCTTCACCTACTACACTGTAGACTGGGGTTCAGTGCCCCACTGGGTAACACCCTACACTATACCAATAAGAGTCCTTGGGCAAGACTCCTAACACCACCTTCACCTACTACACTGTAGACTGGGGTTCAGTGCCCCACCTGGGTACTCACTAGTCCTTGCACTCCTCACCTGTGACTGCAGTGCCCCGCCTACTCGTGTGTGATGCTCCTCAGCCTCCAATTCTATGGGTCAAAGCTTTTTTAATGGAGATTATGAACTGGGTGCCTCTTAAAGTGGCTGAATTCAACCATTGTTTTTCTTCCACCTTGATCTGGTGTCACTGCTTGCCAGCCTTCTGGACTTGAACTCTTTAATCAGAGCTAGTACTGCTGTCTCGTGTGGATAGCAAAAGGGGATGGGTTCCCCTTTGAGTCTTGGTTCCTCATCACCTATGTGGGCTGCGTCTCACTGTACTTGACATTCTTTAGTTTGTATCAGGATTGCGTGTCTGACGTCAGCATATTGTCAATTTGGTGAAAAATGGAGAAAAATTAATGGAGAAAAATGAATGTCCTCTCCAGTATGCGAACCCCCCCCTGATATTCTGGGGTCCCGCGTTGTCTGGCTGCTGACTCTCTCTCCATAGCGGTGCTGATGCTTCAGTGTCAGTAAGTGTCTATTTTGTCATCTGTTCTTCTGTAGAGTCTCTGTTCTAGTGCGGTTCTGCGCTCTTCCTCACAGTGACTGAGATCTTCCTGATCTCCCCCAGATCAAGACTACCTCTTTCGGTTGGACCCAATTTTGGTCCTTTGGTCCTTTGGCACTTCTCGCACCTGCTATTTTGGCTCAGATCAGACTGAAAAGTCCAAAGGTTCGGTAGGTGTTAAAGAGAAATCTCTGCTTCTGTACAGAGTGGCTGTGGCCGCCAACAGCTGGATAATAAAACATCACAACTTATGTGAAAGATGTGTCTGATTGACTGAAACGTTTTAGTCCTACAACAGGGAAATTCCACCTCCGTATTGGTGAGGACACACACTAGGGGGCAGTTGGCGGTTAGATGTCTGTGACGATGCTTCGCCGAACCCTGTGAGGAGACATGAAGTCACCTGACTGATTGGGTGCAAGATGAAGATGCAGGCTGGAGATGAGACGACTCTGGACAGTTCTTTGCAAACAGTGAGTGATTTGTTCACAACGTGAAGACGTACAAAAGAAAAATTGTGCAAACCCAAAATAAACGGTGGTTTAAATGTTGACCCGACTCGACAGCAGTTCAGGTAAGTATAAGCAGACTTAGGCCACAAGGCCATAGAAGTACACTCTTATCTCGGCTCTACTCCCTTCTCCTCAGCGTCCTCACTATCTGAGGTGAGCTTGCCTCTCCTTACAGAACCTTCCCCTACCTCTTATAGGCTTAGCCTCGCCCCTGCATTACCTGAGCTGAACCACTCCACTCTGCAGGCACGTTGCTGTCCTCTAAGAGTGGATTAAAAACAAGGGTTAATAAAATTAATAATTTAGTAATATTAGTAATATTACCGGTGAGACGTTTTATTCAGTGCGCACCTTTATGAACCTGTCTCACTCTATTTTCTGTGACCTAGGTGGGCCCTCCAGCACACTCATGAGTGAGCTCCGTCTGCGCTGCCTCTCTTTGGCTGAGTCTACTAGGAGACAGGCAGCAGGTGAGCATTACAGGCAGGTGTTCAGGTCAGTATTACACACACACACACACACACACACACACACACACACACACACACACAGTCTCTGGTGACGGGCAATGCCTTTGCCTTGTCACAGTGACTTGCTCAAGGGCACCTCAGTTACAGACTGTCGGTTCAGAGGATCAAACCGGCGACCTTCCAGTCACAGGGCTGGTTCCCTGACCTCCAGCAGTCTTTTAATAGCAGCGAATGCTTCAACATACTTATAAACCCCAATATAAAAACAAACAAAAATATAGAATTTAACCAGAGCGCCCAAACTAACCTACTTAATTTCTGGTGTCTTCAGCCGTAAAAACAATCGTATTACCAGAAGTGAAGCGTCCGCGCTGTTTATACTCACATATGTGACAAATATTTACGGTCATCACGGCCTCAAACTCGGCTGAACTGGTGAATAACCACCGCAGCTCCGCAGCTGCACCGCTCTTCTTGAGTGGATCGAGCGCTCTATTGCGCTCATAAATACTCGTCTGTCTTTGTTTTGCGCTCCAAACACATTTAGCATAATTGGCTTTATCTGCAGGATTTAATTAGCTTTCCTGCTGAACAGGAGTCACATTACAAAAGACGCTGATACGCCGCGTTCAAGGCGGCCGTTCGAGCAGATGGGCTTTCGGGACACGCTCGCACCTTTTCAGTATAAACAGTGGCGACAATAAAGCCAAAGCCGTTTTCATCTCTTCTCCAACTTCTCCGGCTCCTCCGCTTCCAGCCCGGGGACCCGATGGCTGAAAAGAAAAGCGCCGATTAATCTCACAACCCCCACACGCTCAGAAGGCCAGGCGTCTAACAGCACGATTCAACTGGATCTTTAATAAAGTTAGCATACACTCGTCCACCCAGGAGGCTGCTGGGAGAACCATATGCTCTTTCAGAAGATTTAGCATCACTTAAGTGTCATGTGGCCCTGCGCTACGTGGCATTTTCCATTTTCTTCATACTTTTATTTATTTTACAGTTTTTAACCTTATTGGGTCTTTTAATTGGCCCTTATTTCTATTGAAACGCCTGGAATCCTACAGTTTTTCATACATTTCATTTTCTCCCTGACGTTTGTGTGCATTTATGAACCAATAACTCATTTCTAACACAACTTTCCATCCTCCTAACGTACGTCATGTACACAGCTTTCCAAATGTATTCATCACCTGTATCTTTGCTCTGTATGACAAAGGCCAGAATGCATGTAATATCTTTAAATAGTATTTATCAGTGTGAGTGATTCTCTGTGTGGAGTTGAGTGTAATGAAGGTTCCAGATGTAGCTAAACGTACCGACTGTGATCTGCACTGTGCTTTACATTAACCGTGTACGTCTGCAATCAGACTCTCAATCAGACACCCAATGTACTTCCACAATGTGCTTCAATTGCTGCACACTAATGCTTATTTTTCAGTGGCTCCAGGGACATCAATGCAACTGCTTGAGCTACACCCTTAAAAATGTTGACTCTTCAGGGGTTCTTTAGTAATGTTCAGGGGTTCTTTAGTAATGTTCAGGGGTTCTTTAGTAATGTTCAGGGGTTCTTTAGTAATGGTTCTGTACAGAACTATGAACACTCAAAGAGCCTTTGGGTCTCTGGTGAAATGGTTCTTCAATTTAATGGAGAACGTGTTGTATTATGCATCTAGAAAGGCACCAAAAAGGGTTCTTCTCTTGTTACAAGCTTGGTATTGTCACAATAGCAGAACCCTTTGTGAGGCTGTACAGAACCCTTTTCAAAAACCATCTACAGCACTTTCTCCATTAATCTGAAGAACCATTTCACCAGAGACCCAAGGGCTCTTTGAGTGTTCATCGTTCTGTACAGAGCCATTACTAAAGAACGCCTGAAGAGTCATCATTTTTAAGGGTCCTTGAGCAAGACACCTGACCCCCAACTGCTCCCCGGGCCCTGTGGATAGGGCTGCCCACCGCTCCGGGCAAGCGTGCTCACTGCCCCTAGTGTGTGTGTGTGGTGTTTCACTGCACGGATGGGTTAAAATCAGGAGGTGAAATTTCCCTGGTGTGGGATTAATAATCTTAATCTATAGAAGTGTGTGATAAAACTTTGGGCCCTGGGGTTAAATTAAGTTCGGTTCAGTGTAAAAGATGATTTATTAGATAAATAAATCTAATGATAATTTATTGTAAGAAAAAACGTCATTTTTGCTGCTGTGGTTGTTTGTTTTGCATCAAATCGAGTTTGATTTGTTGGGTTAAACGTTGCTCTGGCTGCGATTTTCCTCCCTGATTTTCTGCTGCTATGAATTACAGTAACGCTCTAAATCCATGAGCTCGGCTATCAGCGCTAACTTAGCACCCGTGGCTGGATCTTGTGAAAAGAGGTGTGAAATAAAGTGTCACTCGTCCGGTGAGATAGCGGACTCAGAACACGAGGCACTTCTCACTCTTTACCCACCCACCTGCACGGAGGGAGGAGCCTGATGGGAGGACTGCGTTTCAGACCGGAAGTAGAGACGTTCCAGTCCAGGAGATGAAGCCTGGAGAGGAACCGGACGTGTTCTGCTGGACTTGGAATCGTCCAAGTTAAACTGGATTCACTGCAGGCCTGGATTTACTATCAAAAAACCACACTCTTCCTGCAAGGGCTCTTTAGTAAAGAACATGGTTCTATATTTAAAGAACCGCTTGCATGCTTAAATGGTTCTCTGTGTGAGGGAAGGTTCTTCAGATTGATGGACAGTGTATATACTGGACTGTAACAATAGCCCAAACTCTTTTTAGTGCCATATAGAACCACATTCTCCATCAATCTGATGAACCATTTCACCATGGAAAGGGTTCTTTAAGTGTTCAGGATTCTACATAGAACCATTTCCTTTAGTAAAGAACCTCTGAAGAATCATCGTTTTTTAAAAGCGTAATAAAGGTAGTGGTTCTTTTTAGAGGCGTGAGTTCCATAGAGAACCATTTGCATGCTTACATGGTCCTTGCAAGGTGAAATGGTTCTTCAGATTAAGGGGAATGTGCTGTAGAGGGTTCTAAAAAAGGTTTCTTCTATTGATTCAGTGTCAAGCTTGTAAGTGTAGAAGAACCCTTTTCAAAAAGGTTCTACATAAAAATTTACAGCACATCTAAAGAACCATTTCACCATGCAAAAAACCCCACCTCTATACAGAACCACTTCCTTTCCTAAAGATCCGCTTTAAGTGGGCAACAGTGATGGGAAAATAGTGGAAAATCTGGAATAATGAGTTTTTTGGGGACTATTTTGCCGCACAGCGCCCTGCATGTCTCCCTCCACCATGAATGGAGTTGAAGTTCTCTAAACTCTCATAAAACAGCGTCTCAGTCATCAGGCAGTGAATTCAGAACCAGTTCATGTAGGAACTTTCTGTGAGGAGCTTTTAGAGGGACGTCTGGTTCCCATCACCACCACTGTGAGGAGCTTTTAGAGGGGGACGTCTGGTTCCCATCACCACCACTGTGAGGAGCTTTTAGAGGGACGTCTGGTTCCCATCACCACCACTGTGAGCAGCTCTGACTCGGTCAGTTTATCTAGAACAGAGAGTTTCACACAGAACCGCTCAGAACCGCTCAGAACCGCTCTGTTTACGTCTGAACTGATTAATTATGAGGGTATTTTCCCTTTTAAAGTAACAAGACCTTTCTTCTTGGTAACTTTGGATGATCTGTGTGGATCTGCTCATTGTAAAATTTTACTACAGCTTTTTTGAGCAAAAGAAACAATTTATTAGCTACACACACCGGTCAGGCATAACACTCTGACCACCTCCTTGTTTCTACTCTCACTGTCCACTTTATCAGCTCCACTGACTGTATAGTTCCACTCTGTAGTTCTACAGTTACAGACTGTAGTCCATCTGTTTCTCTGATACTCTGTTACCCTGTTCTTCAGTGGTCAGGACCCCCATGGACCCTCACAGAGCAGGTACTGTTTGGGTGGTGGGTCATTCTCAGCACTGCAGTAACACTGACGAGGTGGTAGTGTGTTAGTGTGTGTTGCGCTGGTGTGAGTGGATCAGACACAGCAGTGCTGCTGGAGTTTTTAAACCCTGTGTCCACTCACTGTCCACTCTATTAGACACTCCTACCTTGTCGGTCCACCTTGTAGATGTAAAGTCAGAGACGACAGCTCATCTGCTGCTGCACAGTTTGTGCTGGTCATCCTCTAGTCCTTCATCAGTGGTCACAGGACGCTGCCCACAGGACGCTGCCCACAGGACGCCGCCCACAGGACGCCGCCCACAGGACGCTGCCCACAGGACGCTGCTGGCTGGATGTTTTTGGTTGGTGGACTATTCTCAGTCCAGCAGTGACACTGAGGTGTTTAAAACTCCAGCAGCACTGCTGTGTCTGATCCACTCGTACCAGCACAACACACACTAACACACCACCACCACGTCAGTGTTACTGCAGTGCTGAGAATGACCCACCACCCAAATAGTACCTGCTCTGTGAGGGTCCATGGGGGTCCTGACCACTGAAGAACAGGGTAACAGAGTATCAGAGAAACAGATGGACTACAGTCTGTAACTGTAGAACTACAGAGTGCAGCTATACGGTCAGTGGAGCTGATACAGTGGACAGTGAGGTGGTCATAATGTTCCGCCTGACTGGTGTATTTATCTGTCTTGACTCTACTCAGTAGCAGCTGATACCTCATATTAAAGGACTCGGGGGCTGAAAAACTGATTTGAGACGTCCAGAATAGTAACTGCACAATTGCAGATGCCAAAATGAGGCGTATGTGATGAGGACCTTTGTGGACCTACTGTGATAAAAACAGTGCTGAGAGTGATCGTCCAGTGAACTCCAGCAGAAAGGTGATATTTCCAGGCTGATCCTCTTTGACGAGCGCCATGTGTTCCTCTCAGTCTGCTCTGTGGAGCTCTGGTCACATGTTACCTGCCGCTCAGGCAGCTTTTAGCGGAATTAGCCTGGGACACTGCCAGTCCACCTCCAAACTGTTACGACCCGGCCTATGGTCAGGCTGCGGAACAGTGGTGTAGTTTCTGTGTGTCTGATTCTCTGGATCTGTCCATCTCTTCTTAAACTCTCCTCTAAAGGTTCTTCATAGAACAGGATCCTCATGTGTTTCATATCTAAACGCTCCGTTATCTTCATCACTACTTTCCTACCCGCTGCAGCAGCTTCAGCAGCTGGAAACTCTCTGACGCCGTTTCACACGAGTCTCCGATGTGGACTGAATGAAGAATGAAGGGTTTCCGGCGTGACGGTCAGTCCTTAGTGATCTCCTGAGTGTCCTTCGGTCAGTTTCACACAGAATGTAGACGGACACTGAAATGAGGTCACATGAAAGTAAGACTACCACTAAACTTCAGCGACCTCTGTGTGGACCATTCTACTGACCACTGGGGTGGTCCTGTTTTAATCAGCGTAGCTTTTCTAGCCTTTACAGTAGCTTTAGCAGCAGGAGACTCACAGACCAATCACATGCTGTCAGTATCACACGTGACGCTGCTCAGCCAATCAGATCTGTGCATTACGATGAGCTCTGAGACTCGAGTGAGTGACGCCACAGAGGGGAGGGACGAGGAGAGAAACAGCATTCAGAGAAGAAAGTGAGTTGGTGAAATCTGACCGAACTGGACTTTATTTGATCTGATGTTCAGTAAATGTTGTTGAAATCTGACCGAACTGGACTTTATTTGATCTGATGTTCAGTAAATGTTGTTGAAATCTGACCGAACTGGACTTTATTTGATCTGATATTCAGTAAATGTTGGTGAAATCTGACCGAACTGGACTTTATTTGATCTGATGTTCAGTAAATGGTGGTGAAATCTGACCGAACTGGACTTTATTTGATCTGATGTTCAGTAAATGTTGGTGAAATCTGACCGAACTGGACTTTATTTGATCTGATGTTCAGTAAATGTTGGTGAAATCTGACCGAACTGGACTTTATTTGATCCGATGTTCAGTAAATGTTGGTGAAATCTGACCGAACTGGACTTTATTTGATCTGATGTTCAGTAAATGTTGTTGAAATCTGACCGAACTGGACTTTATTTGATCCGATGTTCAGTAAATGTTGGTGAAATCTGACCGAACTGGACTTTATTTGATCTGATGGGTCAGTAAATGTTGGTGAAATCTGACCAAGACTGGACTTTGTTTGATCTGATGTTCAGTAAATGTTGGTGAATATCTGACCGAACTGGACTTTATTTGATCTGATGTTCAGTAAATGTTGGTGAAATCTGACCGAACTGGACTTTATTTGATCTGATGTTCAGTAAATGTTGGTGAAATCTGACCGAACTGGACTTTATTTGATCTGATGTTCAGTAAATGGTGGTGAAAATCTGACCGAACTGGACTTTATTTGATCTGATGTTCAGTAAATGGGTGGTGAAATCTGACCGAACTGGACTTTATTTGATCTGATGTTCAGTAAAATGGGTGGTGAAATCTGACCGAACTGGACTTTATTTGATCTGATGGTCAGTAAATGGTGGTGAAATCTGACCGAACTGGACTTTATTTGATCTGATGTTCAGT
>NC_051230.1:970325-975325 GCF_015220715.1 Pygocentrus nattereri | reverse complement strand
AATTTGTTGGAGGTCCCTGTACACTCTTAAAAAGAGGGTTCTTCAAGGGTTCTTTGGTAAAGGGGATTGTTCTATAAAGAACCATGAACACTCAAAGAATCATTTGCATGATTACAGGGTTTTTTTGCATAGTGAAATAATTTTTTCAAATTGATGGAGTGGAGAATATGTTGAAAACGGTTCTATCTAGCACCAAAAAGGGTTCTACTACAATTACGATGTCAAGTTTAAAGCAGTAGAACTCCCCCTTTATATCTCTATATACTTTCACAAAAAGGTTCTATATAGAACCACACAGATTCTCCATCAATCTGAAGAACCATTTCACCATGCAAACATCCCTTTAATCATGCAGATGTTTCATGGTTCTAAACAGAAACATTCCAGTTACTGAAGAACCCTCGAAGAACCATTTTTGAGTGTATGAAATGGTTCTCATATGATGCTGGTGCTCGACAACTTCACTGATTTCAAATAATCATTACGATTATGTATGATATGCTGTAGAATGAAGAGATGTCCAGAGCGAAGAACAGATTTGTAGAAGGTTCTAAAAGAACTGAGAAAGAACATCATGAAGAACATCAATAATACAATGAACATTGTGAATGCCTTCTGTCTAAAGTGATAATCAAACTCACGAGAACGACCTTTCGATGTTTTGTTGTAGTATTGATATCTACACTGTATTGATGACGGTTCACCTTTACAGCCACACTGTAGAAGAACCGCTCTCGCTTTCCTAAAGAACCTCATTTGTAAACGACCGTGGGACTAAACATAATTTAAAGGTTTCAAATTCAGTCTGAAATTGACCAATTTTGCTCCCTAAAAAGGTTCTTCCCACTCAAACGTCTCATTAACCAAAACGTTTCTCTGAGCAAGCATCCACTGAAAGGTTCTTCAGGGAACCGAAAGCATCACCGTTATTTAGAACAGTGTTGTGTACAAAATCTTAAATAACTACTAAGACGAGTTACTGCAAAGCTCTGACTTACAGATTTTATAGGCAAGTTATTTTCTAAATCTCTCATATTTCACACTTAAACATTCACCTTCTCCTTTATCTGTCTCATTAATAATAATATTAATATTAATGACCCGTATTGATACAGCATTGAAATGTTGCTATACATAAAACATGAACACAGAAATTTGAGAAAATTACAACATTGAGTAAAAAGAGGTGGGAAGAAAAAAAAATTCCAATCAAATTTGAGAAAAAAAATGTTCTTGTTGTCTTTTTCCTAATTTTTTCCTAATACGTTTGTCTGGTTTGTAGAGTAGATGAGTGGCGAGACCTCAAAGCCAAGGAGCGTGAAGAACGTCCAGGACCACCAGCAAACAAGCCAACAGCGCTGAGATTCTGTTGGTGGTGTTGGAGGAGCAGCTCTTTCCTCCAAAAAACCTCAGGTTCCTCAAAGATCCTCATCTGCAGAGCTGAGAGAAAAACCTCTGGAGGAAGCTGTAAACATCGTCCAAGGTGGTTATCCATCATTTGGTTATATGTGGTTTTGAAGGGGCATCTTCTGGATAAGGTTCTGGATGAAACTCTGGATTTGGAAAACTCTTGAGCTTGAAGGTACCAGTGCTGCAAAAAACGTTTAGGAACTAAACACAAATTTGGCCTTCTCTCTTGGTTTCTGGAATTTACCACCACCACCAACAACAACAACAACAATAATAATAATAATAGTAGTAATAATAATAATAATAATAATAGTAGCAGCATCATAAGTTTAATTTGTATGATACAAGTGTCTCGAACATGCTCGCTTTGCAGAAGCATCACACATAGTTTTGATAATTTGATCGAAATTCCTTAAATAAGTCCACAAATAGAGGAATTTCACTCAAACACTAATAAGCTCGAAGTCTTCAGCTTGTAAACCTAATTTGGATTTACAGTGAAAAATGTGTCTGTGATGAAAGGACAGCACTTTTTACGAAACATTTGACTGTCAAGGTTTTCAGTTTTGTCCGTGGTGCTGAAGGGACACCTCGCGGTTCTAGAAGGACGCCTTTCCGAGCACCCGATTGTTCAGAAACCGCAGAAACACCCGCTGCGCTGAAATAAACGCTGTAAATGGAATAAAGCTTGAAGGTTGTTGAGGCCGTCAGCCTGACCGGCTCCACCTGGCTTTCATGGCTGTGGCACGCAAAATCAAAACTCTGCTGACGGTCAACATCCTGGTGTTTGTGGGGATCATCCTGTTCTCGGTGTACTGTCGGATTCAGGACCGCTCCGAGGAGCTGGTGCAGATCGGCAGGGCAGCGGACCAGAGGCTGAGGAGCAGGAATGGTAAAGTGACCGGCTTGGACAGACAGTCCATTCTGCAGAGGCTGGAGCGCCTGGAGGACGTGGTCTACAACCAGCTGAACGGTGAGTGTCCACGGTTTCAGAGGAGCGCTGAAACGGGAACGTTTGGGGATGAACTTTAAGGTGGCTTGAGAAAATAAATAATGAAATAAATAATTAATGAGGTTAAAAATGAGTGTTTTAAACGAGTGAGGTCGAACTGAACGAGTGAAAGAAGTGGATTGTTTATGCTGATTATGATTTTAGGTTGTTTTGTTTTTAAGGGCGGTGAGATGGCGGTGTTTCCTTTCTTCGGTTGTTTATCCAGCATTTGCTGTGGTTTTCCAGGTGGTTGCAAGGATTTTGCTTGCTGTTTTGTGGTATTCTGTGTGGTTGCTAGCTTGTTGCTAAGCAGTTGCTATAGTATGGCACATGGTTGCTAGGTGGTTGCTATAGCGATAGTGATACTGTGATATTGATGTGGTGTTCCAGTTGACTTTTCTGTGGTATTCTGTGTGGCTGCTAGGCTGTTGCTAAGCAGTTGATGTGGTATCACACATGGTTGCTAGGCTGTTGCTGAGCAGTTGCTATAGTATGGCATGTGGTTGCTAGGTGGTTGCTGTAGTGTCTCAGACAGTTGCTAAATGTTTGATATGGTGTTCCAGTTGGTAGCTAGTGTGTTGCTAAGCAGTTGATGTGGTATCACACATGGTTGCTAGGTGGTTGCTATTGTGTATATATAGTGTCTCAGGCAGTTAGTAGATGTTTCATATGGTGTTCCAGTTAATATTATGGTATTCTGAATGGTTGTTAGGTTGTTGCTAAGCAGAAACAGTTGCTATTGTACTGCACATGGGTGCTAAGTGGTTGCTGTAGTGTTTCAGGTAGTTGCTAAATATTTGATAGGTCCTTTCCGTTGTTTTTCATGGCATTCTGAATGGTTGTTAGGTTGTTGCTAAGCAGTTGCCATGCTATTGGATGTGGTTTCTAGGTGGTTTTTATAGTGTCTCAGGCAGTTGCTTAGTGCTTGATATGGTGTTCCGGTAGTTTTTATGGCATTCTGATTGGTTGCTAAGTTGTTGCTAAGCAGTTGCCGTAGTATCGCACATGGCTGCTATAGTGTCTCAGACAGTTGCTAAATGTTTGGTATGGTGTCCCAGCTGGTCGCTAGGGTGTTGCTAAGCAGTTGATGTGGTATTCCAGGTAATTGCTTTGGTGCTGTTGTGCGGCTGTATTGATATTCTCAAGCATTGTTAGGTGGTTGTTAGGATTGATTCAAGGGTTTTGATTGATGGTTGCTATGGTGTTGCTAAGCAGTTGCTTAAGTATACAACATGGTTGCTACAGTGTTACTTGGTGGTTGTTGTAGTGTTTCACATGATTGCTGAGGTGATGCTAGGTGGTTGCTTTGGTATTGTAGGTGGTTGTTATGGTTCATATGTTATTCAAGGTGGTCGGTAGGGTGTTGCTAATGGTTGCTATTGCATTACTATCTAACTTTATAATTACTGTGTATAATCTATGTGTGGTGTGTGAGTAGGAGTGTACTAATGAATACTTAGCAACTTGTGCTCAGGACAGTTATTTAGAAACAAAAATGTGCAATTATTACAAATAGCACCTCGACTAATAGCGATTTAAGGGGCACACAGAACTTTTTATAACCAAAATTTTTCAGATGCTAAAGATTTTAAAGATTTGCTTTATTAGTTGGGCCACCTAAGAATGAACTTACCATGAACAGTAGCTTACATTAGCTAAATTAGCAAACAGACATAAGAAATAGCTGAAGGATTTGCTCTAAAATTACAGTATATATATATATATATATATTAAAATAACACACTAGCTGTTAAAACCTAAAATTAAAACCTCATTTCCAGAAAAGTTGGGATGCTGTGCAAAATGTAAATAAAAACAAAATTCAATTATGTAAATCATGTAAACCATATATTTCATTGAAAGTACTACAAAGGCAACAAATCAAATGTTGAAACTGTGAAATTTTATTGTGTGTGTTTTTTTTTTTTAATATTTGCACATTTTGAATTTGATGCCAACAACATGTTCCAAAAAAGTCGGGACGGGTCTGTTCACCGCTGAGCTTCATCACCTCTTCTTTAACAGCTCTGTCAGTGTTTGGGAACTGAGGAGACGCTGCTGCAGCTCTGACAGTGAAATGTTTTCTCATTTGTCATATTTTCATTTTATAATGAGCCAAATGTTCTCAGTGGTGACCAGTCTGGAAGGCAGGCAGGTCAGTTTAGCACCTGGACTCTTAATACGGAGCAGTGCTGCTGTAATACATGCAGAATGTGGTTTGACATCGTCCTGCTGAAATAATCAAGGCCTTCCCTGAAAAAGACGTCGTCTGGACGGCAGCAGATGTTGATAAAACATGTTTATATCATTCAGCTTTAATGGGGCCTTCACAGATGAGCAGGTCACCCAGGCCATGAGCACTAATGCCCCCTAAACCATCATGAAGACTGGCTTTAGAACTGAGCACTGATAACAGGCGAGTGGTCTTGTTGATTCGTCGGACCGCCGGACACTTTTCCACTTCCCCTCAGTCCATTCTGAATGAGCTCCGGCCCAGAGAAGGTGGCAGCTGAATGCTTTGTTAGAAGCGAACTCAGGTAAAAGGAAAACGATATGATATGATTCATGTATTTAAACATGGTGTTATTTTAACAGCCAC
>NC_051230.1:930325-965325 GCF_015220715.1 Pygocentrus nattereri | reverse complement strand
AAACAAGATTCAAGTGCAAACAGCGGTGGTGCGTGAAATCAAGCGCAAGCCTACCAGCACCTCATTTGCATGAAACACACCCTAATTCATGCAGATGTTTCTGCAGGGAGCCAGTAAAATGACAGTATTCAGGCTTGTGAACTAAGGTTGGTAGAGTTTGAGTGAACTGGTCCCCCTGCTGGCCAAACTTTGTAGTATTAAATTATGACCACTCGAAATAAAATGTGCAACAAACAAACGTCTTAATGTTTTAAGACTCGATGATGTGACTGTGTTATATGTGTTATTTTACTAAAAGGACATATTTAAACACTGTATTGTTGCAGTGTATTACACCGTGTTTTGTATTCTTTCTTTTGTGGACGAAGTCAGTAACATAAAGCAAGAGCACCGTGTAATATGTCTTTAAACGGCACATGGAATGGTTGCAGGATGAGTTTATATGAATGTGCATGTGAAATACATACATCCACTTTAATACTGGATTGCAATGTGCATAATAACATGTATTTTTTACCGTTTTTGATTTTAAGTTTGGTTTTAAGTTAAGTGATACTTTTTTAATCCCACAAACGGGGAAATTCCACCTCCACATTTAACCCATCTGTGAAGTGAAACACCACACACACACTAGTGAACACACACACACACACACACACTAGGGGGCAGCGAGCACACTTGCCCGGAGCGGTGGGCAGCCCTATCCAGAGCGCCCGGGGAGCAGTTGGGGGTTAGGCGTCTTGCTCAAGGACACCTCAGTCATAGACTGTCGGCGCTGGGGATCGAACCGGCGACCTTCCAGTCACAGGGCCAGTTCCCTGACCTCCAGCCCACGACTGCCCCAAATGATAGTGTTTATACTATTTTGCTGAAATTCACACACATTCCCATCAAACATGAGTTTGATCACACAGATACGCCAAAACTGAAACTGCTGAATTACAAACGTGTCAGATTTAACGGTACACAACTTTGATAAATGAAGGCCTGTCTTGACTGCACCACCTAGTGGACATTGCTGTGTGTTGCGTTTTTGGGAAAGTCCTTATCAGGAAGGAAAGCTCTGGCTGCTTAGTCAAAGTCACATGATGCTGATTGAAAAGGGACGGTGGCCGCGTTTGGCTCCGGTTTGCTGCAGCTCAGTTTCCAGGTTCTTATCCCTCGTCATCCTTTCTTTGTCCGTCTTGGGAATCACTGTTTGTAAGTGAAGATATTTGTTTATATTTCGGTCATTATTTAAAAAGCAAGTGAAAAACCCACTGGTTTACTCCAGTAGTTTTAGCCTATATTGGACATTGGCCGACTGTATGCTGTCCTTGTTCTTCTGGAACGCTTGTTTGTGTGAATGCACTCTCTGCGTAGGTTGGTGATGCGATATAATGTTATCTGCGTGTTTCAGAAAACGTGTTGAATTAAAACACTATGTCAAACTCTCTGTTGACACTCCGTTGATTGTAAGCAGTGGTGGGGTTAGGGTTCGTATTTGGACCAGGGTGAGGGTTGGGTCCAGGTTTAGGGTTGAGGTTAAGGTGAGGGTTAGGATTAGAGCAGGTTTAGAGTTTAGATGGTCAGTTTACTAGATATTTAGATGAATGTAACTTGAAAGTAATTTAAGTATCTACAACGCTTCTAAAGTGGACCACCCAAATGACCTAATGCGCTCCCTTTTTTGTTTGCAGAGTCTTTCGTTCAAAACTTTAAGTGACCGTTTCCCTTCTTACTCCGAATGTGGCCGATCAGCCGAGACTTGTTTGGTGTCTCAAATTTGCTGCTTTAGTTTTTAGCGCTGGAGCTACGAGGTCAATGTAGCTGACGAGTAATGGAAGCTTATGCCCCACCGGAGGCACTTGCCTCAAAATGCGTTGTGCAAATAGAAATATGGGCTAAACGTACGGAGTCATACAGAGTCAGGACCCAGAATCTGGTCTGTTCGGCTGTGTTCAGACTGCAGGTGAACCAGACTTGTACCTCAAATCGGATCATTTGAGGCGACTGTCCACTCCGTTATCTGCAAGTGATCAGATCAGATTTGTGTGTCCAGACAGCACCAGTATATCTGCATGGGTTGCCATGGTAACATCAGTAGCGACGTAGCTACGCTGGTAGGGGGATGGAGGTGCATCATCTTGCGTTTCAAGCCACCTCCACATATGGTTGGCTTGATGATTGACCTCCAGTAGAGAGCACTCATTTCTTCTTAAGGACGTTTGGTGAATGAGGACCAATGATCTGGCATAGAGCACCAACACTGAAAGAACCATTCGCTTGCTTAAAGGGTTCTTTGCATGGTAACCTGTTTAGATTGATGGAGAATGTGCTGTATTTGGTTCTGTGTGGAGCTTTTTTGAAAAGGGTTCTGTGTAGCATTAAGAAGGGTTCATCTGTTGTCAAGCTTGCAACTGTAGAAGAGCCCTTTTTGGTCCTAAATAGAACCATATACCACACATTCTCCATCGATCTAAAGAACCATTTCACCATGCAAAGAACGCTGTAAAGTGTTCATCGTTGTATGGTTCTGTATAGAAGCACTGTCTCACTAAAGAACCCTTGAAATGTCACCGATTTAAGGGCACGTTTTAGTGCTCTAGAACTGTTTTTGGAAAGGTTCCATTAAAAAAATTAAGCATTAAATGGTTCTATATAGAACCGTTCCCTTTGTTAAAGACCCCTTGATCTTTTTTAAGAGATTCTGAAGCAGACTTTAGACCAATCGATTGGTCAAACCGAATACATTCCTTTGTTGGCAGTCGCCTGAAGTTCTCAGACGTTGTAAATGTTTGTTCTGGTTAGTTTAGACGTTTATCTAAGGAGCGGTTCTGATTCTGGGTCTGGACTTCATTACACACTTAATTCTGAAGGAAACTTTTTTCAGCAATGAGATGTTCATCTGAAAGCCATCAGATAATGTGGTGCAGATGTAATAACTCTTTTAATGAGTTGACCCATTCCTGACCCTTTGCTTTAAGTAATGCGTTTGGAGAACCTGCAGATCTGAGCTTTTCGTCAAGGTGAAATTAGCAGGACAGCCGATGATTTCTCCAGAGTGGATGTTCCTCTCCAGCTTCATCCTGCAGTTTCCATCTCGGTGCCACCGGCCCAGCGTCTGTGTGTCCTGTCTCTGGAGGCACTGCTCACTCGTCATCCTCATCATGTGTTCCTCCTGTTTTATAGGAAATGATTTGGTGGAAATCTCAGCTTTGTGTTCTGCTTCAGATGAAGGTTTCTTTGTGATGGATCCTCCTGCTTGATTTTTACTGTATTCATAGATTTACACTAAAACTGCCAAAAAGGATGATTTGGAGTGATGAACCACTTTTGGTTCCATAAAGAACCTTTCAAAGCATGGCTCTTTAAAGAACATGGTGTTTAATACTATATGAACCCTTTTTTTTAAGTTTAAAATGTCTGAATTTAATGTAAATGTTCTGCATGTCCAAGCAAAGAACCATTAATAAGACTTATTTTTAAAAAATGTACAGAATTAAATATTAATTTTACTTTATTTTTATTTATAATGAAGTATCCAATTTTTTTGTAAAACTAAATTTTTTTTTTAAACAGCTTCCATCCTGGGCAATCAGTTAGCCTATTGATGCTAATTGATTAGTGCTAATATGTTTCCATACTGAGTGCCTATTAACTAGCTAATTTAGATAGCGTAGCCTGGCCAGTTAGCTTGGGTAGCCAATGAAAACGTCGCTGGATCTTACAGTCAAAGTGATTACTTGAGTCCCTTTTGAAATTAAATAGCTTATTTTCTTTAAATATTAGCTATATGTGTTAAATAGCAGTGCTATTTTTGCCGTGAGAACGAATTCAACTCTAGCAACACCATAGCAACCACCTGGAGTACCCTAGAGTCCATCTAGCAACCATGAACTACATGGTACTAATAACAGTAGCGGAATTGCGTAAGGAATTGCGCAAGGGAGGGACTTTCCATTCTGGTTTTATTTAGCAACTACATAGCAATCATGCTCAATACCATAGTAGCCATCCAGCAATAACCTAGCAATCACCTCCAGTATCATAGCAACTACAAAGCAGCATCCTAGCAACTACTAGGAATACCATAGTAATCACTTAGCATCACTCTAGCAAGCACTTGGAATACCATACAGTCCATTTAATACCCTAGCAACCACCTGAAACACCATAACAACGATGAGAGATACCATAGTAGCCACCTAGCAGTAGCCTAGCCATCACCTTCAGTACCATTAAAGCTACAAAGCAGCACCTTAGCAACCACTAAGGATACCGTAGCAACCATGAGAGATATCATAGTAACCGCTTAGCAGTACCTTAGCAACTACAAAGTAGCACCCTAGCAACTACTAGGAATACCATAGCAAACACTTAGCAACCCAAAGCAGCCACCTTAAATACCATATGAATACACCTAGAAACCTCATAGCAAACATACCATAGATACCATATTAGCCATCTAGCTGTACACTGGCAACCACCTGGAATACCATTGCAACCACCTAGTAACCATGAAGGATATCTTAGTAGCCATCTAGCAGTACCCTAGCAACCACCTTGAAAACCATTGCAACTACCTTGTAACCATAAGAGATACCATAATGGCCATCTAGCAGTACCCTAGCAACCACTTTGAATACCATAGCAACCATCTAGCAACCACCTAGCAATCATGAGATATAGTATCAATCTAGCAGCACCCTAGCAACCACATAGCAACCATATGAGATACCATAGTAGCCATTTAGCCATACCCTAGCAACCACGTGGAATACCATAGCAGCCATCTAGCAACCACCTAGCAATCATGAGATATAGTATCAATCTAGCAGCTTCCTAGCAACCACCTAGCAACCATGAGAGATAACACAGCAGCCATCTAGCAGTAAACTAGTAACCACCTGGAACATTGCATAATCTATTTAGCAGCTGTGCAATCACTCTTTACAGAAAATGCACTTTGCAAGTTTTATTTATTTACCATTTTAAGAATTATTTAAGATTTTAAGAAGACCCGCAGTTCCTTATATGGTCATGATGTGAAATGCAGAAAGACACGGCCTCTGAGATCTACGCCTCAATGACGCTGTCTCTTCAGGACCTAAAGGTTTTGTGTTTCCGTTCAGGTTCTCGATAATAATGTGCTCAGGGATTTAATCAGGACCCTGTGAGGCCTTTTCTGTCCATTTCTTTATGGATCCAGCCGAGTCGTAGTGTTTAAAATGTCCTCAGGGGATTGTTTCCTCCACTTTTTACTCCAATCGTCCAGCCTGCATGAATATTTATGCTGGAGCAGCATCACTTTTGACATGCATATATTAATCAAGGTTCTAAATCTTTCAGAAAAAAAGAGTCTGTTTTAAACAGGAACCCATAAAACTGCAGCTCAGATGCTCCGTGAGGGCTCGCTGCATAATTTAGAGCTGGGCTGATGGAGACGCACCTGAACCTGGCTGCTGTGAGAGCGCCGGATGTGAAATATAGACACAGTGCAGTGGAACGTCTAGCAGATGGCTGGATGCGGAATAAATCAAACATCTGCTCCATACAGGAGCAGGAAATCTGGAATTGCTGAAGCAGTGCTACACGTTTGCCTCTGGATCTGCTTTGAGTTTCATGATGGGGAGCAGGGGGTGTGTAGAGGGTCCACATTGACGTCACGTTCCCTGGAATACGCCCCCTCAGTTGGACCGAGTGGCAGAACTTCTGAGTTTTCTCGATTGCTGTAATGCTGCAGCAAATTAACTACAACTACAGTTTAGCTTCACTGCACTGGCTGCCTGTTTCCCTTAGAATTGATTATAAAACTTTATTGCTAGTTTATGAATCTCTTAACAGCATAACAGCAACGTATGGCTTTCACCTTCCTGTCGTGGCTCCACAGCTGAATCAGATCAGTAGGTAATAATAAAATAATCCTCCTCTACAGTAAAATAAAGCTCTGCTGATCCTTCAACACAGTTTAACAGTAACATCCAGCTTATGTGTCTCAGAGCACGACGTCTTCCTCTCGGCCTTCTTTAATAAGGACGTGTGAAGGACGTTTTCCTGAGTCTGACGTCATTTTAAAGCAGTTAAAAACACAATCACTGCTCACTGCTGCTCATCTCACTCTGACTGGACCTCACGTGATGCTGGTTGTCATGGTAACGTTTACTCTAAGCACTATTTCACGTATGAGCATCATTTTGCATCGGATTACTTGTAGTGAACATGTAAACAAATATTTTCATCAGATTTTTGAGTAGAGTGAGAATAAACACCTCAGTCTGAATCTGTAATTGGAATATATTAAATCGGACTGGAGAGAATCTCTGCATGTAAACACAGTGATTATTATTAATATCCTCTTTTCTGCTAATGTTTTGATTTGTTGCATTTTTAATGTCATATAAAAAAATACAGCAATCTGTATGAAGCTGGATTCGGCTTCCTATGTGCCAGCTTCTTATTCAAATTTTTCCATTCCACCTTAAAAGGCGCAGCAGTTACATTCTGCAGCTCCATTTAAGGTGGAACGGAAAATTCCGATGAGACGTGAATAAGAAGCTTCGTCTTTATTTCTGTGTGTGAGTTTATTATTCGAGAGTTTTGGAGCCGCTTTTATCAGTTTTTATAAAATCTCCCGCTGGAATGTTCTGAACTCTGGAGATGGGCAGGTCGTACGGATCCACCCATCAGCTGATCTTCTGCTCGTAGTGTTTTGTTTCTGAAGACGCATCTAACGTGTCCTCATATCTGTCTGTGTTTGTGGTCACTCCGGTCAGTGGTGTTGGTGTTCATCCCCCACAGCCAGTAATCCAGCATGGAGACCCTAATCCGATACTGTGAATAGGTGGACACAGCCGTCCTTTTGATTGTCCATGGCTCAGAACCATCAGCATAAATACAAAGTGACAGGAATCAGTAAATCTTTTTCTGTTTCTAATGTGAGGGACCAGTTTCATGAGACAAATATCACTTGAGGTCTTCTGAAAGTCGCAGATACATCACTGTCTGTCAGTATGAAGCTAAACCTGATCAGAGGGTTGCTGGAAATGGAAAATAGCAGCGGCTTGTCTGTTACAAGCTCCAGATGTCTGTGTCAAATGTAGAGCTGCCAGAAGCATCCCAGAACTACTAGAATCCTATAGGGATGCCAGCAGAAGGCATAATCAGAGATTTTTTTTTCCTTATTTTGCATTTATACAGTGGTGCTTGAAGGACTTGGTCATTTATTTATTGAGGAAAATGATCCAATATTTCACATCTGTGAGTGGCAAAAGTATCTGGTGTCACCAACTTGTGCAGCAACAACTGCAGCGAAACGTTTCCGGTAACTGTTGATAGTCCTGCATAGTGGCTTGGTGGAGTTTTAGCCCCTCCGTACAAAACAGCTTCAGCTCTAATGTTGGTGGGTTTCATCCCATGAACTGCTGCTTCAGGTCCTTCCACAACACTTCTATAGGATTAAAGTCAGGACTTTATGCTTCTTTAACCATTCTTTGGTAGAACGACTTGTGGTCCAAGGGTCATTGTCTTGCTGCAGGACCCATGTCCTCTTGAGTTTCAGCTCACAGTCAGATGTCCTGGCATTTTTCCTTAGAATTTGCTGGTATAATCGAGTTCACTGTACTATCAGTGGTGGCAAGGCATCCTGGCCCAGATTCAGCAAAACAAGCCCAAACCATGATACTACCACCACCATGTTTCACAGATGGTTGCTGGAATGCAGTGTTTTCCTTTCTCTGTGTATATATACATACATATACATAATGCTTCTCATTCAGACAAAAAGACCTATTTTGGTCTCATCCTTCCAAAATACATTGTTGCAGTAGCCTTCAGGCTTGTCCATGTGATCTTGAGCAAACTGCAGATGCATGCCATATCACTGTCCCCTGCCATGCACAACGTTGTTCAGTGTTCTCCTGATGGTGGACATGTTGGTTGACCATTCAATGTCACGTAACGATGGTCTTGGACTGTCTGACTGTGATTGGTGAAGTTCAAACTCTTTAGAGATGGTTCTGTAACAGCTCTTCTTCTGAGGTCCTCAGGAATCTCATCTTTTCGTGTTATCGTACACTTTCACAATTATGTGTAGTGAAGATCAGACTGTGATGGCCCATCATCTTTACCTTCAGTAAGGCAGTTGTTATCTTGGAGGTGTGTTTGGGGTTGTTATTGAGTTGGAAAACTGTCATGCGGTGCAGATTCTGAAGGGGGTCGTGCTCTGCTTCAGAAGGTCATAGTCCATGTTGGAATTCATGTTTCTCTCAATGAACCGCAGCTCCCCAGTGCCGGCAGCACTCATGCAGCTCCAGACCATGATGCTACCACCACCATGCTTGACTGTAGGCAAAAGACAGTTGTCTTGGTGCTCCTCACCAGGGCACCGCCACACATGCTGAACACCATCTGAGCCAAACAAGTTCATCTTGGTCTCATCAGACCACAGGACCTGGTTCCAGTAATCCATGTTCTTGGGCTGCTTGTCTTCAGCAAACTGTTTCAGGGCTTTCTTGTGCGTCAGCTTCAGAAGAGGCTTCCTTCTGGGACGACGGCCACGCAGACTGAGATGCATTGTGCGGCGTGTGGTCTGAGCATCGACAGGCTGACCTCCCACTTCTTCAACCTCTGCAGCAATGCTGGCAGCACTCATGCATCTATTTTTTGAAGCCAACCTCTGGATATGATGCTAAACACATGGATGACCCTGGTGAGGCCTGTTCAGAGTGGAACCTGTCCTGGAAAACCGCTGCATGACCTTGTCCCCCGTGCTGTAGCTCAGTTTCAGGGTGTTAGCAGTCTTCTTATAGCCCAGGCGTCTTTGTGGAGAGCAATTCTATTTCTCACATCCTCAGAGAGTTCTTAGCCATGAGGTGCTGTGTTGAATCTCCAGTGGTCAGTGTGAGCGAATTGAACCCAAAACACCAAATTTAACAGCCCTGCTCCCCCAACCTTGTACCTCTAACGAGTCACACGACACCAGGGAGGGACGACGACATGACTGGGCACAATCTGGACACGTCCACTGTGAGGTGGACTCACTTGTGCTGCCAGCTATTTAGACATTAATGTCTGTGTGTTGTTCTTTTCAGAGGACAGTAAATCTGCACTGCTATACAAGCTGTTTTTTTTGGTTGGTTTTGGGTACCAGTTCATTTCTACATGACCATTTTGTCCCTTAGACTTTTTATGTTGTTGCTGTGCCTGTAAAACTGATGCATGTACATCTGTTCTGTTCTGATTCGCTGCTCTGTGTTATGACGCGTTTGAAAAGCAGTCCGAAATGAAGCAGTACTTGTGGGTGGGGCTAAACTGCTCTGGGCGCAGTAAGTAGCTATATTCCAATGCGTTTTTTTATGACATCACAAAAGCAGTGCTTCGTGTTACTGGTGTGTAAACGGTACGTTTTGAAACCTTCACAGGTTCACATGCAGTGTCAAACTATAACAAAGTGAAGAAAACCCGTTTTTCCTTGGTTTGGACTGAGAAATGAACGGACATGATTCTGGATCGCTTTTATTGGTTCATTCATCATGAGATGTTCTCACGGTGTAAAGGACAGCTGGTGTTGTCATGCGGTATTTGGGGACAAAGAGTTTTTTGATATGAGGCGCTATAAGAGCAACGTGATCAAAGCGGTTAATAACTCGACAAAGATAAATGAAATATCAGGTATGCTTTGATAAATACGATGCGCGCGAGGTCGAGTCTCTGAGGCGTCTCGATTGATCTGGAACTGTAGAGCCCTGAGGATTAAATCAGCAGGACGTTCATGCGGTTCTTTTCAAGGACAAATATGAGAACAGCCTATTAGAGTAATGACACCGTCTGGACAAGCGTGTCCATTACTGAGACGGAGAGGAACCTACTCTTAAAGAAACAGCTCGTCTGTTTCCACTTCTTAACCTTGTACCAGAGTTTCAGTAGCCCTTCCTTAATCAGCTCATTAGGTTCTAGATATTAACGAGGCGAGTGCCGGGCACAAATTCAATAGCAGTAGATAATTATCTCGGCTTACTTGATGAAAATATTTGTCAATCTAACTAAATCACACAATATGTTCTAGATATTAACTGGGTAAGACACAAATGCCAAAGTACTAGATGTTTATTTTATTTAACGTAATGGAAAGGTCTACCAGTATATAATTCACACTGAAATGCCAAATAAGTTCTAGATATTAAAGAGGTAAGTGTAAGGTACAAACTTCAGCATACTAGATAATTATTTTGGCTAATATGGTGGTATGTTCCAAGGCAGCTTAATTAGATCAACTGAAATGTCAAACAGGTTCTAGATAATAACAGTAAGTCTGAGGTCCAAGTGACAGAATTTTGTTCCACTCGTGTAGAATTAATTCACACTGAGATAGCAAACAAGTTCTCGATATGATCGGGGTGTGAGGTATACTCTTGTACACTCTGAAAAAAGATGGTTCTTTAAGGGTCCTTTAGTAATGACAGTGTTTGTAGAACCATGAACACTCAAAGAACAATTTGATTGCTTAAATGGTTCTCTGCATGGTAAAATGGTTCTTCATATTGATGGAGAACCTGTTTGGCATTCTTCTGGTTAAACTGTTATGAAAGTTACCATCATGATACAAAAATGATTATCTAGCACTTTGGATATTTTCCTGACACTTGCTTCTTACTTAGAACATGGGGAACCGTAATAGGACGTTTTACCTTTTTCAATGTATGTTAATGTGAAGATGTTCTACTCAGATCAGTTTTGGTACCTTTATATTGATCCGTTTATCATGGAATGTTCACTTATGGAAATAATAACTTTTCAATATGTAAATATTTATTATGGTTAATATGTGGTTTATATTTACAACATTGTAAAATAATATTTTCAAACAAACAAACAAACAATGATACGGTGACGTTTCCTTGTGAAAGAAATGATTCACAGAAAGAAAAGCCCAGGCTTTGTTCCAGATTCTCCTGTGTGGTTCCAGATTCTCCTGTGTGGTTCCAGATTCTCCTGTGTGGTTCCAGATTCTCCTGTGTGGTTCCAGTCCAGTGTTTGTGTGATGAGTGTAGAGCAGTTTGGAGGGTCCTGATTGTGCCGACGGAGCAAGCTGAGCTTGTTTTAGCAGAGGCTACTAAACTCACTGCAGGAGAGAGAGAGAGAGAGACAGAGAGAGAGAGAGAGAGAGACAGAGAGACAGAGAGACAGAGAGACAGAGAGACAGAGAGACAGAGAGAGAGAGATACACAGAGAGACAGGGAGAGCGAGAAAGAGAGATACAGAGTGAGTGAACAGAGAGAGTAGAGCGAGGGAATGAGACAGCGAGAGTGAAAGAGAGACAGCGTGAGATGGTGAGAGAGAGACGGCGAAAGAGAGATGGCGTGAGAGTGAACAAGAGTAAGAGAGCGAGAGTGAAAGAGAGAGACAGAGTGAGAGAGAGTGAGAGCGAGAGTGAGCTCTGAGAAAAACCCTGGAGAGTCATTTCTGTTACTGAATCCGACTCAGAGCTGCTGACTCATCACTACAGTTTACTGGGGGGGTGATCTGCTCTGATGACTGAGAGAGGGAGGGAGGGAGGGAGAGAGAGAGAAAAGATCTGACCGAACTGGACTTTATTTGATCTGATGTTCAGTAAATGTTGGTGAAATCTGACCGAACTGGACTTTATTTGATCTGATGTTCAGTAAACGTTGGTGAAATCTGACCGAACTGGACTTTATTTGATCCGATGTTCAGTAAATGTTGGTGAAATCTGACCGAACTGGACTTTATTTGATCTGATGTTCAGTAAATGTTGGTGAAATCTGACCGAACTGGACTTTATTTGATCTGATGTTCAGTAAATGTTGGTGAAATCTGACTGAACTGGACTTTATTTGATCTGATGTTCAGTAAATGTTGGTGAAATCTGACCGAACTGGACTTTATTTGATCTGATGTTCAGTAAATGTTGGTGAAATCTGACCGAACTGGACTTTGTTTGATCTGATGTTCAGTAAATGTTGGTGAAATCTGACCGAACTGGACTTTGTTTGATCTGATGTTCAGTAAATGTTGTTGAAATCTGACCGAACTGGACTTTATTTGATCTGATGTTCAGTAAATGTTGGTGAAATCTGACCGAACTGGACTTTATTTGATCTGATGTTCAGTAAATGTTGTTGAAATCTGACCGAACTGGACTTTATTTGATCTGATGTTCAGTAAATGTTGGTGAAATCTGACCGAACTGGACTTTATTTGATCTGATGTTCAGTAAATGTTGGTGAAATCTGACCGAACTGGACTTTATTTGATCTGATGTTCAGTAAATGTTGGTGAAATCTGACCGAACTGGACTTTATTTGATCTGATGTTCAGTAAATGTTGGTGAAATCTGACCGAACTGGACTTTATTTGATCTGATGTTCAGTAAATGTTGGTGAAATCTGACCGAACTGGACTTTATTTGATCCGATGTTCAGTAAATGTTGGTGAAATCTGACCGAACTGGACTTTATTTGATCTGATGTTCAGCTGTCGACTGTAAAAGGTGCTGATATTCCTACTCGGCTACTTCAGTAAACAGTACATGGCGCTGACTGTGATGCAGGTCAGTAAGATGTTCCGGATGTTCGCCTGAGGAAGTTCTCTCTAACTGGATCTTGTCAAATTTGAATTAAAGACTTCTGCTCTAGACTTTGTTTGTGAGGTATTGCTGCTGTTTGTCTGAGGGTTTTAGCTGCTGGACACAGGGTTTGCCTTTTTTGACTCTTTGAGTCAGTCTTTGATATTTTCTTGTCTGCTTTGTTTTTGGTCACTTTTGTTTGGAGCCCTGCTCATTTTTGATTACTCTTCTCTTCTTACGTCCCTTTTCTCAGGTTGTTTATGTTCTTTACATTACATTACCGGCTTTTGGCTGATGCTCTCTTCCAGAGCGACTTACAATTTGATCATTTTACACAATTGGCCTGACTGCATGTCTTTGGACTGTGGGAGGAAACCGGAGAACCCAGAGGAACCCCACGCAGACACGGGGAGAACATGCAAACTCCACACAGAGAGGACCCCGGTCGCCCGGCCGGGGAATCGAACCCAGACCCTCCTCGCTGTGAGGAGACAGCGCTACCCACCACGCCACCGTGCCGCCAGGTTCTTGACCTCGCCTGTTTTATGACCACATTTCTACTTCACTCTTCTGACATTAAATCTCAGAACCTGCGACCGTCTGACTCTGAGCTGTTTATCCATCAGAAATTTGAGGCTGTATTAAATTTCTGTTTATTAGTGGTTGCCATGAAATATATTGTCAGATATTGAATGCATTTGTTTAATCCCTTGGAGTGCAGACCTGTTCATGACTCCACATTTCAACTCTCCTTTCGTATACCTGCAGAACGTCCATGAAACCACCTGTCTGAACCATTGATGATACCACTCAGTGACATCAGCCTACTGATCACAACTGACGGAATGAGGTCCAAAAGAAGAACTTGGTCAGTACAGTGGTCAGCACAGATAGATAGATGCCAGCATCACTATGGTATCCGTAGTGGTTGCTAGGGTGTTGCTAAGCAGTTGCTATCCCAGATGGTTGCTAGGTGGTCGTATGGTATCCCACGTGATTGCTAAGGGGCTACTATGTTATCCCAAATAGCTACTTGGATGTTGCATTTTAGTTGTATGGTATCCCAGGTGGTTGCTAGTGTGTTGGTAGTTTGTGAGTGTGTTGTTAGGGAATCTCAAATGGTTGCTAGGATGTTGCTATGTGGTTGTATGGTTTCCCAGGTGGTTGCTAGTGTGTTGCGAGACAGTTACCATGGTATCCTAGGTGGTTGCCAAGGGGTTGCTATCTGTCATGATGGGTGCTTTTTGTTTTGTTTTTTGTTTTTTTTTCCTTTTCTTTTTTTCAAACTTTTGCATCCTATTCATTCCTAAGGGGAAAAAATATCACCATTTAACGATGATTGTAAAAATTGTATGTCCAATCAAAAAGCTGCATAGATCGTACCATTCCCAATCTTACCGAACATTCTGGCGGTGGAACAGTGTCCATATCTCAAACTGCCTGACAGGTTGGCGGACAAAACTTCGGCAGAAACGTAAGAAATAGGAAGAAGAATGTAAACTGGATGGCTATAGTGCCGTGTCTTGCTTTGCAGTGAGTAATTGTTAATAAAAAACCTGAAAATTGTCTAAAATTCAAAGGTTAAAATCTTGAGTTGCCCAACTGAAAATGATCCAGTCAGGGTTGTTTTCTCTGTAGTATCCAGGCAGATACAGCCAAGCGAGCTCTCCCATTGGTTAGGACTTCAGGAGCTGGATTGAAGGCCTTACATGTTTCACCTTACCTATGACCGTAATTAGGAAGTGATGGAGGAATCAACCAATCATGCTTTGATTTACAGTAAAGTGGAACCAATTTTTTCACTCTTGTCTTTTGCTGGAGGCGCTATATATGTTACTGAGCGTGAATACAAGCTGTAGTCTAAGCAGTGTTCCGGTTGGTTGTTAGGAATCTAAAACAGCGGCGGCTCTATGGAGGACTCTGTACTGAAAGAGTCACTGCAACACTGATGCACACAAGCCCCGATACATGATAACGTCTGTTACATGATTCAGATAAAACATTCTCATTCTTTTTTCTTCGTCTCTCTCTCGCTCCCCCTTTTTCTCCCTCTCTCTATCTCTCTCTATCTCTCTCCACCTCTTACTCTCCTTTCCCTCTCTCTGTGAATACTCTCTATATTCTCACCTTTTTCTAGCTCAGGGGTATTTGATTAAAATTCAATAAGGTCCAGTTAGAGAAAATTTCCATAATCTCTAACTTACATCATGACTCAGTCCCCTGTGTGGCGTCACTCACTCGATCTCAGAGCTCATCGTAATGCCAGATCTGATTGGCTCACATGTGATATTTACAGCGCATGTGATTGGTCTGAGAGTCTCTGGCCGCTGAAGTTACCATAAAGGCTAGAAAACCTACGCTGATTAAAACAGGAGAATTCAATAATTCTCCATAGTTTATCGGCTACAGGTCCAGGTCCGCATAGGACAGACCCTGGGTCCAAACTCTGACCATGGTCCACCTGTTGGTGACCTCTGCTCTAGAACAAACAGTTTATAAGGGTTGGTGGTAAGTGCATTCAGGTGTAACCACTTAATACTCAACACAGTAAGGATGAGGGTGACCATGGCTTGTTATGCTGTAGACGAGATGTCACATGATGTTGGAGGTCCTGGGCGAGACGGACTACAGGACTGAAGGGAGGCGTGCCGATATTTGAACTGCCCACAAAAATGAACGTTCACTAACGTCCAGTAGACCATGTTGTGCTGATTGGTGTCATTAGGTTGAAATCATATGGTTTGACATTATTATTATTATTATTATTATTGTTATTATTATTATTATTATTATTATTATTGTGGTGCATTTATCTTCTTGGCTGTTTTGTTAAACCTGGTTCCCAGAGTTGAGCCGTTCGTGGCTGTTTCCACCGAGAAGGAGGCTTTACCTAACACAATGCAGGTGAAATTTACTTTCATGTAAGTTTCCAGCTGCTATAATGTTTCAGCGCGTAAAGCCAGACTAAGTCGTGACGGCGTGAGCGAAGTGTTTCTGCAGCTCGTCAGTCGTGTGTCTCTAACAGGGCTTCAGATCTGAGACTCGGAAAGCTGAGCATGCAGCTGGTGTCGGATCCAAAGGCCTCACTCGCAGTCCCATTCCATCTGGCCTGATTCCTTATCCCCTCAAACTGCAGTCTTTCTTTTCTCAATTACTCATTTTAAGTTTTATCGGTCTTAAATCATATTATTGTTTGTTTATTGTGTTTACTTTGACCGGGACCACACACAAAATACATTAATCCCAAAAGAGAAGACGTCTTACACGGGTTTTAGCTAAATAGATGATATATACCTAGTCCTGGGGCGGTAAACCTATGAGTAATATTAAAAAAGACATTATATAATACAAAATTATGAGAACAAAATATAAGAAAACCCACAATACCAACTCACACTCCTGACTTTATCTCCCCCAAATATCCTTTCAGTAAATAATACACATTGTTCAGTATTTACTATGAATTATGGAATATCTACTCTGAGTGATTCAGCATCTTTTACAGTATCTAGTATGAATTATTTAGTTATGACTATGGGCTGTTCAGCATCTACTATAACTGATTCAGTATCTACTATTAATTATTCAGTAGCTAATACAAATTATTCTGTAACTACTACGAACAATTCAGTATGTACTTTGATTCCACTCAGTATGTATTACTAATTATTCAGCATTTACTATGAATCATTCAGTATCTACTGTGTTAATCAGTATCTGCTGTGGTTTACTGGGTAAATACTGTGAATTATTCAGTATTATCTAAACATTGAGGGCATCTGGAGAAATCTCTGTGCGTCAAGGAAAAGGCTGGGAACCACAAATGAATCGACCCCTCAGACTGCATTAAGAGCTAACGTGTTGCTGTGGTGGAGATCGCCACATGGGCTCGGGAACACTTTAATAAATTCAGTCCATTGCAGATGCAGGTTAAGTTTGTACTCTGCACAGTGGAAGTTGCATAGCAGTGATGTCCAGAAACGCTGCCGAGTTCTCTGGGCTTGAGATTGTGTATGGAAATAATGGACGTTGTGTTCTCCGGGCCAAAGAAAGACCAGATTGTTACCAGCTTAAAGTTCTAAATCCAGCGTCTGTCATGGTGTGATGGGGTACTAGTGGGTAACTTGCACATCTATGAAAGCACCATTAACACTGAACACATTTGGGAGCAGCGTGCTGTTTTTTAGATGACGTCTTTTTCAGGTTTGTCCATGTTTATTTCAACATGACATGCCAAGCAGCAAGGCGGTGTAAACGGAGAGTCAGGGTGCTGGACTGATCGGCCTGCGGTCCAGAATTAAAATCCCATTGAAAACGTGCAAAGTACAACAAAGATGGTTTGTATGGTTGCACAGCTGAAGACCTTTTAACGGAAGAGTAGCAAGATGTTTAGTCTTCAAAACGAGGTCAGTTTTGTGTCGTCAGTCCCCAAATGATTAAGTGCCATTAACGGGAAAGGCGAGGTAACACAGGGGTAAACCTGCTCCTGCACCAACTGTTTTGGAAGGTGTTGCAGCGTCAAAGTAGGAATGAGCATGTATTTACAAAAAAACGAAGTTCATGAGGGAAAACGTCATGTATTATTTTTATATTGCTTTCATTGTAGTACAGGTCAAACACTCCTCACTAGTTTCTGTTTTTATTGGAATTTCACACAGTGCCCCAACTTTTTTTTGTAATCGAGTTTGTCATTGAATAGTAAGTAGATATGTACTTCAGCAGCTTAATAAATTATACTTAAACAGGTTCTAGCTATAATTTTAGCACTGTGGAGCTTTTACAACACATTCAGCCAGTTAACACTGAAAATTTGTGATGGTAAAAGAAAACCTTTCTAAACCTGTTTCACCCTAACAGTTTGAAATGAAATGAATAACCGGCTCTAAATGTAGGTATTGTGATATAAACCCGAGTCCGTTCTACAGTTTCTCATTAGACTGAATGAATAACCGACTCTAAATGTAGGTATTGTGATATAAACCGAGTCCGTTCTACAGTTTCTCATTAGACTGAATGAATAACCGGCTCTAAATGTAGGTATTGTGATATAAACCGAGTCCGTTCTACAGTTTCTCATTAGACTGAATGAATAACCGACTCTAAATGTAGGTATTGTGATATAAACCGAGTCCGTTCTACAGTTTCTCATTAGACTGAATGAATAACCGACTCTAAATGTAGGTATTGTGATATAAACCGAGTCTGTTCTACAGTTTCTCATTAGGCTGAATGAATAACCGGCTCTAAATGTAGGTATTGTGATATAAACCGAGTATGTTCTACAGTTTCTCATTAGACTGAATGAATAACCGACTCTAAATGTAGGTATTGTGATATAAACCGAGTCCGTTCTACAGTTTCTCATTAGACTGAATGAATAACCGACTCTAAATGTAGGTATTGTGATATAAACCGAGTCCGTTCTACAGTTTCTCATTAGGCTGAATGAATAACCGACTCTAAATGTAGGTATTGTGATATAAACCGAGTCCGTTCTACAGTTTCTCATTAGGCTGAATGAATAACCGACTCTAAATGTAGGTATTGTGATATAAACCGAGTCCGTTCTACAGTTTCTCATTAGGCTGAATGAATAACCGACTCTAAATGTAGGTATTGTGATATAAACCGAGTCCGTTCTACAGTTTCTCATTAGGCTGAATGAATAACCGGCTCTAAATGTAGGTATTGTGATATAAACCGAGTCCGTTCTACAGTTTCTCATTAGGCTGAATGAATAACCGACTCTAAATGTAGGTATTGTGATATAAACCGAGTCCGTTCTACAGTTTCTCATTAGACTGAATGAATAACCGACTCTAAATGTAGGTATTGTGATATAAACCGAGTCCGTTCTACAGTTTCTCATTAGACTGAATGAATAACCGACTCTAAATGTAGGTATTGTGATATAAACCGAGTCCGTTCTACAGTTTCTCATTAGACTGAATGAATAACCGACTCTAAATGTAGGTATTGTGATATAAACCGAGTCCGTTCTACAGTTTCTCATTAGACTGAATGAATAACCGGCTCTAAATGTAGGTATTGTGATATAAACCGAGTCCGTTCTACAGTTTCTCATTAGACTGAATGAATAACCGACTCTAAATGTAGGTATTGTGATATAAACCGAGTCTGTTCTACAGTTTCTCATTAGACTGAATGAATAACCGACTCTAAATGTAGGTATTGTGATATAAACCGAGTCTGTTCTACAGTTTCTCATTAGACTGAATGAATAACCGGCTCTAAATGTAGGTATTGTGATATAAACCGAGTCCGTTCTACAGTTTCTCATTAGACTGAATGAATAACCGGCTCTAAATGTAGGTATTGTGACATAAACCGAGTATGTTCTACAGTTTCTCATTAGACTGAATGAATAACCGACTCTAAATGTAGGTATTGTGATATAAACCGAGTCCGTTCTACAGTTTCTCATTAGACTGAATGAATAACCGACTCTAAATGTAGGTATTGTGATATAAACCGAGTCCGTTCTACAGTTTCTCATTAGGCTGAATGAATAACCGACTCTAAATGTAGGTATTGTGATATAAACCGAGTCCGTTCTACAGTTTCTCATTAGGCTGAATGAATAACCGACTCTAAATGTAGGTATTGTGATATAAACCGAGTCCGTTCTACAGTTTCTCATTAGGCTGAATGAATAACCGGCTCTAAATGTAGGTATTGTGATATAAACCGAGTCCGTTCTACAGTTTCTCATTAGGCTGAATGAATAACCGACTCTAAATGTAGGTATTGTGATATAAACCGAGTCCGTTCTACAGTTTCTCATTAGACTGAATGAATAACCGACTCTAAATGTAGGTATTGTGATATAAACCGAGTCCGTTCTACAGTTTCTCATTAGACTGAATGAATAACCGACTCTAAATGTAGGTATTGTGATATAAACCGAGTCCGTTCTACAGTTTCTCATTAGACTGAATGAATAACCGACTCTAAATGTAGGTATTGTGATATAAACCGAGTCCGTTCTACAGTTTCTCATTAGACTGAATGAATAACCGGCTCTAAATGTAGGTATTGTGATATAAACCGAGTCCGTTCTACAGTTTCTCATTAGACTGAATGAATAACCGACTCTAAATGTAGGTATTGTGATATAAACCGAGTCTGTTCTACAGTTTCTCATTAGACTGAATGAATAACCGACTCTAAATGTAGGTATTGTGATATAAACCGAGTCTGTTCTACAGTTTCTCATTAGACTGAATGAATAACCGGCTCTAAATGTAGGTATTGTGATATAAACCGAGTCCGTTCTACAGTTTCTCATTAGACTGAATGAATAACCGGCTCTAAATGTAGGTATTGTGACATAAACCGAGTATGTTCTACAGTTTCTCATTAGACTGAATGAATAACCGACTCTAAATGTAGGTATTGTGATATAAACCGAGTCCGTTCTACAGTTTCTCATTAGACTGAATGAATAACCGACTCTAAATGTAGGTATTGTGATATAAACCGAGTCCGTTCTACAGTTTCTCATTAGGCTGAATGAATAACCGGCTCTAAATGTAGGTATTGTGATATAAACCGAGTCCGTTCTACAGTTTCTCATTAGACTGAATGAATAACCGACTCTAAATGTAGGTATTGTGATATAAACCGAGTCTGTTCTACAGTTTCTCATTAGACTGAATGAATAACCGACTCTAAATGTAGGTATTGTGATATAAACCGAGTCTGTTCTACAGTTTCTCATTAGACTGAATGAATAACCGGCTCTAAATGTAGGTATTGTGATATAAACCGAGTCCGTTCTACAGTTTCTCATTAGACTGAATGAATAACCGACTCTAAATGTAGGTATTGTGATATAAACCGAGTCTGTTCTACAGTTTCTCATTAGACTGAATGAATAACCGACTCTAAATGTAGGTATTGTGATATAAACCGAGTCTGTTCTACAGTTTCTCATTAGACTGAATGAATAACCGGCTCTAAATGTAGGTATTGTGATATAAACCGAGTCCGTTCTACAGTTTCTCGTTAGGCTGAATGAATAACCGACTCTAAATGTAGGTATTGTGATATAAACCAAGTCTGTTCTACAGTTTCTCATTAGACTGAATGAATAACTGACTCTAAATGGCGAGTAAGACAGTATTGAAGCACATATTTATGTTTTATAGATCTTAAATATAATACACTTCAGTCTGTAAGCCCTGAATATTGGGAGTGAACATTTTTAGCTCACTGAAGTGACAGAGGTCTGAGGCTGCAGTGCTTCGATCTCCTTTACTCACCGTGTCGTGATTGATAATGGTTTTATCTCCCATCTTTAATAAGTCCACGCTCACGTACCCACTTTGCTACTTTAAATGTCAAAATGAAAGAGAATCTGTAATGGCTCTGTTTTATTCACTGTCCTGTACTTTAGAAAAGAGAGAACGTCCACCAGATTCAGATCTCCAGTCGTGAAATTGGATGACGGCTACTTAGAAAGGAAAAAATATTCAAAGGCTCTGCATCATGAGTCAGGTCCTTCACCGCTGTCCTTTATTCATCCTGAATATTCAAAAGGAAAGGAATGGTCATTGATGTGTGTGTGTGTGTGTGTGTCGCTGTCCTGTGACCACTGATGAAGGACTAGTGGATGACCAACACAAACTGTGTATCATCTCTGACTTTACATCTACAAGGTGGACCAACAAGGTAGGAGTGTCTAATAGAGTGGACAGTGAGTGAACACAGTGTTTAAAACTCCAGCAGCGCTGCTGTGTCTGATCCACTCACACCAGCACAACACACACTCACACACCACCACCACGTCAGTGTTACTGCAGTGCTGAGAATGACCCACCACCCAAACAGTACCTGCTCTGTGAGGGTCCATGGGGGTCCTGACCACTGAAGAACAGGGTAACAGAGTATCAGAGAAACAGATGGACTCCAGTCTGTAACTGTAGAACTACAGAGTGCAGCTATACGGTCAGTGGAGCTGATAAAGTGGACAGTGAGTGTAGAAATGAGGAGGTGGTCATGATGTTATGCCTGATTGGTGTATAATGATGAATTTTTGACCTCTGAAATGTTGATTGACCTGGAGGCTGAAACTCATTTTACTTCAATCAAATTTGACAAATGTTGGATAAATATATATACTATAAATGTAAAAATACTCTAAATGAATATAATAAACTACCCTGTAAAAATCGGTCATCAGATTAACCTAAAATCATTACTTCGTTTGGTAACGAGCAACCAAGCTGATATCATTCATCTCAAAAATGACACAGACAGAAAGAATCTTTCAACGTTTTTATTTCGGCTGAATAAAACTAGTTCATTTACTTGTTACCACACGAAGTCACTTTTTTAGGTCGATCTGTCGGGCCAGTTTTATAGTGTTTAGTGTTTTAAGTAGGTGTACTTATTTTTAATGAAACTGACATTTTATTAAAATTAATAATTTTTTAAAATTAATTCAACTTTTCAAAGAAGACATTTAACCAAAGAGCTAATATTTGCAAATGTTACTTTGGACTATTCTCCCCGCGACCCTGACGGAGAAGCGGCTTTGAAAATGGATGGATGGATGGATGGACTATTCTTTTTTATTTTTTATTTTTTTGAACTTTGAAATTCTTGTAATGCCTTCTTTTAGAATCTAGTTAAACTACATGTGTAGGTTTCAATTGAAATGGGCTCATTTATGAAATGTGAGGCTGTCATTCTCAGTTTGTTGTAAATATGAACTTTTCCAGTTTTCTATGTAGGAAATTAATTCACGCCACCGTCTGCATTAAAAAAGCTTGCAGCTGCATCAAAAGAGAACAATGTCTCTTTTCAAGCTCAGTGGAAACAGCAAGATTTCAAAATGAGCTATTAGGAAATAAACGCACTTTAATAAGTAAAGAAATTTATCTCTCCAGTCTAATTTACGGAGCCCGGCTGGTGACATCCTGTATAAAAATAAAGTGTCATGACTTGGTAAGGTGTGGGAAGGAGATCATGGCTTACTAAGTCGTGGCCATGCATTAGGATCTCGTTCCCATGCTTTACTAAGTCATTTCCATGACTTAATCATCTCATTCCCACCCCTTACTAAGTTGCATTATGTTTACTTACACAGGATGTCGCCAGCAGGTCTCCGTATAATTTTAACTTAAATAAACTGTTAATTTTATATTTTAAGTATTTTGGGATCAGAAGTTTCATTATTTGAGTAAAAATTTCAAATTAAGCACAAATAAATTTGCTGAAACTTGGTAGTAAAATAAACGGTTATTGTTTGCAGTGAATCCGTAATGTTTTACTTCCCTTTATGGTTTCAGCACCGTCACGGCTCTACAGCGGAGCCCTGCTTCATCTGCACGGTCGTTCTCTCTGTTTCAGGTCTGGCTAAGCCGATGGGTCTGGTGGAGGGTCCAGGTGGGCTCGGTCAGGGCGGAGCAGCTGCCACTCTTGGGGAGGACAGTCGGGAGGCCGAGGGGAAATACGAGGAATATGGCTATAACGCCCAGCTCAGTGACCGCATCTCACTGGACAGGAACATTCCGGACTACAGGCCCAAAAAGTGAGTCCTGCTGTTTTTCACACTTCAGAAAAAAACGCACTCTGTCCCTGCAGAGGAGCAGCGGCAGCGCTACTGTAGACCCCCTGTACCACAGCAGCGTCAGACGCAGCGTCAGACGCATCATCAGACGCAGCGTCAGACGGAGCATCAGACGCATCCATCCACTCCATTATCTAATCATCTTATTATTCAGCTCTGACTAGAAATGGTTTAATATCTGCTATAAATTACTCAGTAACTGCTATAAATGATTTAATATCTGCTATAAATTACTCAGTAACTGCTATAAATGATTTAATATCTACTATAAATTACTCAGTAACTGCTATAAATGATTTAATATCTGCTATAAATTACTCAGTAACTGCTAGAAATGGTTTAATATCTACTATAAATTACTCAGTAACTGCTGGAAATTGTTTAATATCTACTATAAATGACTCAGTAACTGCTGGAAATTGTTTAATATCTACTATAAATTACTCAGTAACTGCTATAAATGATTTAATATCTACTATAAATTACTCAGTAACTGCTAGAAATGATTTAATATCTACTATAAATTACTCAGTAACTGCTATAAATGATTTAATATCTACTATAAATTACTCAGTAACTGCTAGAAATGATTTAATATCTACTATAAATTACTCAGTAACTGCTAGAAATGATTTAATATCTGCTATAAATTACTCAGTAACTGCTAAAAATGATTTAATATCTACTATAAATTACTCAGTAACTGCTAGAAATGATTTAATATCTACTATAAACTACTCAGTAACTGCTAGAAATGATTTAATATCTACTATAAATTACTCAGTAACTGCTAGAAATGATTTAATATCTACTATAAATTACTCAGTAACTGCTAGAAATGGTTTAATATCTACTATAAATTACTCAGTAACTGCTAGAAATGATTTGATATCTGCTATAAATTACTCAGTAACTGCTAGAAATGGTTTAATATCTACTATAAATTACTCAGTAACTGCTAGAAATGATTTGATATCTGCTATAAATTACTCAGTAACTGCTAGAAATGATTTAATATCTACTATAAATTACTCAGTAACTGCTATAAATGGTTTAATATCTACTATAAATTACTCAGTAACTGCTATAAATGGTTTAATATCTACTATAAATTACTCAGTAACTGCTAGAAATGATTTAATATCTACTATAAATTACTCAGTAACTGCTAGAAATGATTTAATATCTACTATAAATTACTCAGTAACTGCTAGAAATGATTTAATATCTGCTATAAATTACTCAGTAACTGCTAGAAATGGTTTAATATCTACTATAAATTACTCAGTAACTGCTAGAAATGGTTTAATATCTACTATAAATTACTCAGTAACTGCTAGAAATGGTTTAATATCTACTATAAATTACTCAGTAACTGCTAGAAATGGTTTAATATCTACTATAAATTACTCAGTAACTGCTAGAAATGGTTTAATATCTACTATAAATTACTCAGTAACTGCTAGAAATGGTTTAATATCTACTATAAATTACTCAGTAACTGCTAGAAATTATTTAATATCTACTATAAATTACTCAGTAACTGCTATAAATGGTTTAATATCTACTATAAATTACTCAGTAACTGCTAGAAATGATTTAATATCTACTATAAATTACTCAGTAACTGCTAGAAATGATTTAATATCTACTATAAATTACTCAGTAACTGCTAGAAATGATTTAATATCTACTATAAATTACTCAGTAACTGCTAGAAATGGTTTAATATCTACTATAAATTACTCAGTAACTGCTAGAAATGGTTTAATATCTACTATAAATTACTCAGTAACTGCTAGAAATGATTTAATATCTACTATAAATTACTCAGTAACTGCTAGAAATGGTTTAATATCTACTATAAATTACTCAGTAACTGCTAGAAATGGTTTAATATCTACAATAAATTACTCAGTAACTGCTAGAAATGGTTTAATATCTACTATAAATTACTCAGTAACTGCTAGAAATGGTTTAATATCTACTATAAATTACTCAGTAACTGCTATAAATGGTTTAATATCTACTATAAATTACTCAGTAACTGCTATAAATGGTTTAATATCTACTATAAATTACTCAGTAACTGCTAGAAATGATTTAATATCTACTATAAATTACTCAGTAACTGCTAGAAATGGTTTAATATCTACTATAAATTACTCAGTAACTGCTATAAATGATTTAATATCTGCTATAAATTACTCAGTAACTGCTATAAATGATTTAATATCTGCTATAAATTACTCAGTAACTGCTATAAATGATTTAATATCTACTATAAATTACTCAGTAACTGCTAGAAATGATTTAATATCTGCTATAAATTACTCAGTAACTGCTAGAAATGGTTTAATATCTACTATAAATTACTCAGTAACTGCTGGAAATTGTTTAATATCTACTATAAATGACTCAGTAACTGCTGGAAATTGTTTAATATCTACTATAAATGACTCAGTAACTGCTAGAAATGATTTAATATCTACTATAAATTACTCAGTAACTGCTAGAAATGATTTAATATCTACTATAAATTACTCAGTAACTGCTAGAAATGATTTAATATCTACTATAAATTACTCAGTAACTGCTAGAAATGATTTAATATCTACTATAAATTACTCAGTAACTGCTAGAAATGATTTAATATCTACTATAAATTACTCAGTAACTGCTAGAAATGATTTAATATCTGCTATAAATTACTCAGTAGCTGCTAGAAATGGTTTAATATCTACTATAAATTACTCAGTAACTGCTAGAAATGATTTAATATCTACTATAAACTACTCAGTAACTGCTAGAAATGATTTAATATCTACTATAAATTACTCAGTAACTGCTAGAAATGGTTTAATATCTACTATAAATTACTCAGTAACTGCTAGAAATGATTTGATATCTGCTATAAATTACTCAGTAACTGCTAGAAATGGTTTAATATCTGCTATAAATTACTCAGTAACTGCTAGAAATGATTTAATATCTGCTATAAATTACTCAGTAACTGCTAGAAATGGTTTAATATCTGCTATAAATTACTCAGTAACTGCTAGAAATGGTTTAATATCTACTATAAATTACTCAGTAACTGCTAGAAATGGTTTAATATCTACTATAAATTACTCAGTAACTGCTAGAAATGATTTAATATCTACTATAAATTACTCAGTAACTGCTAGAAATGATTTAATATCTACTATAAATTACTCAGTAACTGCTAGAAATGGTTTAATATCTACTATAAATTACTCAGTAACTGCTAGAAATGGTTTAATATCTACTATAAATTACTCAGTAACTGCTAGAAATGGTTTAATATCTACTATAAATTACTCAGTAACTGCTAGAAATGGTTTAATATCTACTATAAATTACTCAGTAACTGCTATAAATGGTTTAATATCTACTATAAATTACTCAGTAACTGCTAGAAATGATTTAATATCTACTATAAATTACTCAGTAACTGCTAGAAATGGTTTAATATCTACTATAAATTACTCAGTAACTGCTATAAATGATTTAATATCTGCTATAAATTACTCAGTAACTGCTATAAATGATTTAATATCTGCTATAAATTACTCAGTAACTGCTATAAATGATTTAATATCTACTATCAATTACTCAGTAACTGCTAGAAATGGTTTAATATCTACTATAAATTACTCAGTAACTGCTAGAAATGATTTAATATCTACTATAAATTACTCAGTAACTGCTAGAAATGGTTTAATATCTACTATAAATTACTCAGTAACTGCTATAAATGATTTAATATCTACTATAAATTACTCAGTAACTGCTATAAATGATTTAATATCTACTATAAATTACTCAGTAACTGCTAGAAATGATTTAATATCTACTATAAATTACTCAGTAACTGCTATAAATGATTTAATATCTACTATAAATTACTCAGTAACTGCTAGAAATGATTTAATATCTACTATAAATTACTCAGTAACTGCTAGAAATGATTTAATATCTGCTATAAATTACTCAGTAACTGCTAGAAATGGTTTAATATCTACTATAAATTACTCAGTAACTGCTAGAAATGATTTAATATCTACTATAAACTACTCAGTAACTGCTAGAAATGATTTAATATCTACTATAAATTACTCAGTAACTGCTAGAAATGGTTTAATATCTACTATAAATTACTCAGTAACTGCTAGAAATGATTTGATATCTGCTATAAATTACTCAGTAACTGCTAGAAATGGTTTAATATCTACTATAAATTACTCAGTAACTGCTAGAAATGATTTGATATCTGCTATAAATTACTCAGTAACTGCTATAAATGGTTTAATATCTACTATAAATTACTCAGTAACTGCTAGAAATGGTTTAATATCTACTATAAATTACTCAGTAACTGCTAGAAATGATTTAATATCTACTATAAATTACTCAGTAACTGCTAGAAATGATTTAATATCTACTATAAATTACTCAGTAACTGCTAGAAATGATTTAATATCTACTATAAATTACTCAGTAACTGCTAGAAATGATTTAATATCTACTATAAATTACTCAGTAACTGCTAGAAATGGTTTAATATCTACTATAAATTACTCAGTAACTGCTAGAAATGATTTAATATCTACTATAAATTACTCAGTAACTGCTAGAAATGATTTAATATCTACTATAAATTACTCAGTAACTGCTAGAAATGATTTAATATCTACTATAAATTACTCAGTAACTGCTAGAAATGGTTTAATATCTACTATAAATTACTCAGTAACTGCTAGAAATGATTTAATATCTACTATAAATTACTCAGTAACTGCTAGAAATGATTTAATATCTACTATAAATTACTCAGTAACTGCTAGAAATGGTTTAATATCTACTATAAATTACTCAGTAACTGCTAGAAATGGTTTAATATCTACTATAAATTACTCAGTAACTGCTAGAAATGGTTTAATATCTACTATAAATTACTCAGTAACTGCTAGAAATGGTTTAATATCTACTATAAATTACTCAGTAACTGCTAGAAATGATTTAATATCTACTCTAAATCCTTCAGTAAGTGTTTTATTTATATTAATTATTTAGTACTTACCCCCTTGTAAAATGTTTCTTTAATGGTTCTTTAGTAAAGATAGTGGTTCTCCGTACAACCATTAACACTCAAAGAACCTCCTATGTACTCAAATGATCCTTTGCCTGGTAAAATGGTTCCTCAGGTTGATGGAGAATGTGCTATAGATGGTTCTGTACAGAACCTTTTTGAAAAGAGTTCCATGTAGCACCAGTAAGGGTTCTGCTATTGTTAATGTCATGTTTGTAGCAAATGCAGAATTCTTTTTAGTGCTTTATAGAACCCTATTCATCACATTCTCCAAGAGTCTGAAGAACCACTTCTGTTGTTACAAGCTTGACATTGTAGCAGAACCCTTTTTGGTGCTCTATAGAACCATTTCACCATGCAAAGAATTTAAGCATACGAATTGTTCTTTGGTTCAGTGGTTCTGTATAGAATAATTGGCTTAGCCAAAGGAACCCTTGAAGAACCATCTTTTGTATGAGTTTACTATAAATTATTTAATAACTACTAAAATTACTTAGAATATACGATATGGATTGTGTAGTATCCACTGTGAATGACTCAGGGTGTAGTAACAACTAAAAAACAGGTTATTTAATATGGTAATATCTAATTGGCTGGGCTGTGCTCAAAGTCTGTGGGAAATAAAGTGAAACAGTCGCTGTGTGTTAATGATGTTACCCTTGAGATGAAGTGAACTCACTAATTTATTGGCTTTGGTAGATTTTTGCTTCATTTTTCAGATTTTGAAATGAGAACTGTTTAACAATTTAAGCAATTACTTTAAAACGAGTAAGTTGTGTAATTATGAGAGAGAGGAACTGAAGTGTGGACCCTCAGATGGACCCTCAGAGTTTCAGGGTGTACTCACACTAGACTGGAGGTAACAACCCAAATGTTAAGAAGAAACTTTTTTTTTTCCTCTAATAAAAGTTAAACCACTTTGGGAGCCACAAGATTTCAGTTTTACCATCTTGGCTGTAAATGTGTCTCAGTGTGTGCCGACGTCCTAGAACAGGGAACAATGATAATATAAACGAAATCACAGACCGACTCTGCTCTGCTTTCAGCTTCAGCTCAGCTACAGCTGCTTTTCTCGCATCTCCAGCAGGAAACCTCCTCAAAAGTAGAGCAGTTTCCTGTAAAATGTCTCTCAATGTTCGACTTTGTACGAGGCTGAAGTCGCTTCTCGTTCTCCAGCCTCTTGCTCGATTTTTTCCCGTTCCACCTTAAACGGTGCCTGAGGCTCCAGAATGTAACTGCTGCACTATTTAAGGTGGAATGAGACAATTTGAATGAGAATCTGGTGAATGAGAAGCGACTTCAGCTTCACGACTTCAACATATCAGGAAACCAGCTGGAGTGACTATAAACACTAATCAGTCCATCCGTCTCCAAATTATCGATGTCCGTCTTAAATCTCTCTCTTTGCCGTTTCATAGCTACTAGCTGGGCGAGTCTGTCGTCTGTGTTGCTATGGTGACCAGCCGTCTGCGCTGATCTTCAGGGTTAAAGGGTGAATCAGCAGTTCTACATTAACTCCAGCGTTTAAGACCATTTACTGTTAAACTGTGTTGAAGGATCAGCAGAGCTTTATTTTACTGTAGAGGAGGATTATTTTATTAGTACCTGCTGATCTGATTCAGCTGTGGAGCCACGACAGGACGGTGTAAAGACGTATTTCTGTCGTCTCCAGATAGGCCGCAAATGAAGCACAGTCGTGAACTACGCTGTGCTGTGTGGACACAACAGAAGAACTCACGTCATGATGATGTAAGCGTGTTCGGGCCTGGAACAATGATGGAGCAGGTCAGCGTGGGATTTGAGGGGGGGGTTAATTATGGGTCAGCGTACTTCTTGCGGAGACGACGTTCACAAGGCTTCAGCGAACAAAATTGCGGTGAAGACGAACAAACGCAGACATCGCACACATGGCAGATCGGCGAACTACGGACAACGGCACTACACGACAAAGCCTGTGATAAGTCGGTAAAAAAAGAGGCACGTCGTGAAGCAAAGATGGACAACTTTGAGCTTCATTTCGCAAGAACTATGCTGAGTGTTTTGGCCCAGACACCAGTATTTTACAGTTAAACATGAATTTGTTAAATAAGCAATTAATACCTCCTAAATGTAATAGGTCACGTCTGTTATTCCATAGCACTGAGCTCCACAACATGCAGTTTATCATATATTTAGGTTCGAGAGGACGAGGCAGAAGTTGGCTCCCTATTCGTCAGCATCGTGTTTGAATTTTCCCGTTCCACCTTAAAAGGTGCCAGTATTCTGGACTCACACATCGCCATAGTTAAAACTGTAATATAATCATTTTTCAGTAGTCATTGATCGTCATAAAATGGCATAGCGCCGCCTAGTGGAGCGACAGGCATAACGACACCGCAAAAAGTATCCGAGCTTGAAAGCTCACAAAGGCGCTTTCGGCTTCACACGACCTTCGAGAGTTTCGTCACGCAAGAAGTACGTTGAGGCCTGAAGAGGGTAAAGCTGGTTTATATTACTATTATTCTGTAATTTCAGCTTCAGTGGGGTCACAGTAAGAGCCCTCAGCACCGTGAATGTGATCCAAGCTGTGGTTCACCCGGGAAAAGAATATAAATGAATTGTATGATGGTATAATCCCACACATGAGGACCTCCGAGTCCGTAGGTCAGAGTGCAGCAAGAACGATGGGGAGAGTACGGAGAACGAGGAGGAGCCGCTTTGACTCTTCACATCATGTTGATACATGGAAGATGTTAATAATTCAATAAAAGTCCAGATTTTTTTCTTTTTACTCTGGAAAAAGGGCATAGAAACCGCGCTGGAATATTAATGGTCATCCATAATGGGATTTATATTTAGAAAGTGGGGCTGTACGTTGTGCGGAGGAGGACTGGCGACGCAGCACTCTCACTGCTGTGAAGAACAGACGGATAAGAGGAAAAGCGCGAGTTCAGCCGAGAGCGGAGCGAGTTTCTTGGAATAGTTCATGCTGACCTTTCCTTTCAGAAGAAGCATCGGTAACTGAAGCTGTTGATTTTTCTCAGAAACTTGTCTGAGTGGTCAGCACACGTTCGTCTTTTCAACGAACCGCTTCACATTTCCCCTCACCGTCCACCTCCTTAATCCTTAGTGGCCACTTTATTAGAAACACCTGTCTTGTGATCCCACTAACTGGCCACTTTATTAGAAACACCTGTCTTGTGATCCCACTAACTGGCCACTTTATTAGAAACACCTGTCTTGTGATCCCACTAACTGGCCACTTTATTAGAAACACCTGTCTTGTGATCCCACTAACTGGCCACTTTATTAGAAACAGCTGTCTTGTGATCCCACTAACTGGCCACTTTATTAGAAACAGCTGTCTTGTGATCCCACTAACTGGCCACTTTATTAGAAACACCTGTCTTGTGATCCCACTAACTGGCCACTTTATTAGAAACACCTGTCTTGTGATCCCACTAACTGGCCACTTTATTAGAAACAGCTGTCTTGTGATCCCACTAACTGGCCACTTTATTAGAAACACCTGTCTTGTGATCCCACTAACTGGCCACTTTATTAGAAACACCTGTCTTGTGATCCCACTAACTGGCCACTTTATTAGAAACACCTGTCTTGTGATCCCACTAACTGGCCACTTTATTAGAAACACCTGTCTTGTGATCCCACTAACTGGCCACTTTATTAGAAACACCTGTCTTGTGATCTCACTAACTGGCCACTTTATTAGAAACACCTGTCTTGTGAGCCCACTAACTGGCCACTTTATTAGAAACACCCACCTAACCTATTTATTATAAATTATGTACTATCTACTATGAAAAATACAGCATATGCTTTGAATTATTCTGCATCCATAAACCGTTAGGCCGCATGTCGGGCTGCGCATGCTGGCAGTAACGCTTCCCGTTTGTATTGCAGGTAAACGGGATTGTTCACGACTCTGTAAACAGACACATGATCCACAAGAGATCACATTTCCATTCCAGGGTTCAGATCACTGACTTCCACACTCTCAGCCCATAATAACACCGAGGCCTGCTGTTATATACACCAACAAATGCAATAAAGCAGTTCAATAATGTACCTAAATCAGGAATCAGCATAATTAGCATCTTCATATTGTTCCTCCGCATTGAAAAGGACGTTATGTAAGATGATTATAGTTTAATCCTGACTGAGTGGGATCATGTTATTAAAATATACATATTCAGGCTCTTCATAACTCTTCAGAACTCCTGCGGTACGTCAGTGACTGCTACTAACCTTCTGAGGTCTGAGGGTGTTTTTGTCGATTCAACCTGCTGACCAACTGAAGGACCTGTGTTTAATTGCAGTGTAATACGGGAGTCAGTGTTTGAAGGCCTTTGATGGCTGGAAGGATCTGGAAAATGAGGGTCGTTTCTCTTTGATATATGACCCTCGTTCAGCACAGCGTCACTGAATAGCACAAGAACCATCAGTCGTTTGTTTCCTCTGATATATCCGAGTCACAGTGTGTCTGTTTTGTGTTTGTTCGCGCAGCACGGTGAATTAGCTTAGATCAGATTTATTAGACTAGACTGAGTGTCCACACGCAGCTGCTTACAAACAACCAAACATTTTTGAAAATTGAAACCAAACAGAAAAATAGTCTGAATTTCAGACACGAACCAAATCAAAAGATTTGTTTAGGATTTGGAAGCAAATCTCTAAAATGTGAATGTAAAGAATTTCGTAACTATTTCAGGATTTATGTAATTGCATTTAACATGCAAAGCAAATTTAAAGCACTTCAGTCATTTCACTCTGTAGTTCTACAATTACAGACTGTAGACCACCCTGTTCTTCAGTGGTCAGGACCCCCATGGACCCCCACAGAGCAGGTACTAATTGGGTGATGGATCATTCTCGTCCTGTGACCACTGATGAAGGACTAGAGGATGACCAACACAAACTGTGCAGCAGCAGATGAGCTGTCGTCTCTGACTTTACATCTACAAGGTGGACCGACGAGGTAGGAGTGCCTAATAGAGTGGACAGTGAGTGGACACAGTGTTTAAAAACTCCAGCAGCACTGCTGTGTCTGATCCACTCGCACCAGCACAACACACACTAACACACCACCACCAAGTCAGTGTTACTGCAGTGCTGAGAATGACCCACCACCCAAACAGTACCTGCTCTGTGAGGGTCCATGGGGGTCCTGACCACTGAAGAACAGGGTAACAGAGTATCAGAGAAACAGATGGACTACAGTCTGTAACTGTAGAACTACAGAGAGCAGCTATACGGTCAGTGGAGCTGATAAGGTGGACAGTGAGCGTAGAAGGAAGGAGGTGCTGATGATGCCTGATCGGTGTAAATTCTCATTTTCTATCAAAATTCATGACCTTCCATCCTCCTGCTTTTCTGTCCGCTGATATTTATATATATATTTGAGCAGCTTTTCTATGAAAATGCACGTTGCATATAAATCAGTGTGTGCAGTATGGGGGTTTCTGTTGGTGGGGCTGGAGGGGGATCAGCGGGAGGGAGAATAATACCATCACGCTGAGCCGGCACAAAACCCACCGCATTAAAGCCCCTATCAATCAAACGCCTCTTTGGCTGCTTTGTTTGCTGAAACTATGCGCTGTTAAGGGAGAGTTATAAAACGCCTTTGAATGACATTTCCTCCGCCGTCACTGTAACTGGGATAATTTCTCATTGCTTTGGGCAGCAGCACAAAAGAGGCTTCACTGGGACAGCGCATGTTTATTTCAGCGTAATAAAGTCAAAGCTGTGCTCAGGGGGGATGATACGGCAGCAATATAGCCTCATTTTCACGATCTGTGTCAGGATGCTTCATTTTTCTGGTCTTTGGAACAAAATCAGACTTTTTACTTTTACATTCACGGCATTTGGCTGACGCTCTTCTCCAGAGCGACTTACAATTTGATCATTTTACACTGGCAGGCCAAGGTGGTGTTAGGAGAGCCCAAGGACTCTTATTGGTGTAGTGTAGGGTGTTTGCCCAGGTGGGGATTGAACCCCAGTCTACAGTGTAGAAGGCAGAGGTGTTACCCACTACACTAACCAACCACTTGAATCTCATTCCAATTTTGCCAGTCTACCTTAAATGGCGCAGTGGTTATATTCTGGTGGCGCCTGAGCCTTTATTTGAATATTTTTCGTTCCACCTTAAATGGTGCACCAGCTTCATTGTGACTTTTTGCCTCACTCCGTTTTCCTAGCTGTGTGAACACAAATATTCTAATATTTTCAAATCAGATCTGAGCCACTTTCATATGTGGTCGTATACTTAGCCTGGTACGTCTGCTTTACGGTTGGCTTTACTCCTCGTTGCCTTTTTTGTGCCATTTACTAGTGAGAACTTAACTTTGCAGGATCAGAGGAATAGAGCACTTTTACTTTTGAGACCGACCACATGTTCAGTTTTCATACAGTGTTTGTTCAACTGGGATTTTTCTGTAGAAAATGTGTTTCAGAAGTGAAAAGGTTCAGATTTGACTGCTACGAATGATGCAACACAAAACGTCTCTCGCACTGACCCTCACGGACATTAAGTACATTCTAGCATATGTGCATATATATGCACTCAAACATTAGCAACCACCTGGGAAATCATATCAGTGCTATAGAAACACATTACCAACCACCTGGGGCACCTCAGTAATGGCCTAGCAGTTCCTTAGCAACCACCGGCAAAACATCTCATAGGCCTAGCCATACCTTAGCAACCACCTGGAACAACATAGCAA
>NC_051230.1:900325-925325 GCF_015220715.1 Pygocentrus nattereri | reverse complement strand
TGTGTGTTTCTAATAAAGTGGCCAGTGAGTGGAAGCGCAAGGTGTTTCCAATAAAGTGGCCAATTAGGTGGAAGCATAAGGTTGGTGTTTCTAATAAAGTGGTCAGTTAGGTGGAAGCATAAGGTGTGTGTTTCTAATAAAGTGGTCAGTTAGTGGAAGCACAAGGTGTTTCCAATAAAGTGGCCAATTAGGTGGAAGCATAAAGTGTGTGTGTTTCTTATAAAGTGGCCAGTGAGTGGAAGCACAAGGTGTTTCCAATAAAGTGGTCAGTTAGGTGGAAGCACAAGGTGGGTGTTTCTAATAAAGTGGTCAGTTAGGTGGAAGCATAAGGTGTGTGTGTTTCTAATAAAGTGGCCAGTGAGTGGAAGCGCAAGGTGTTTCCAATAAAGTGGCCAATTAGGTGGAAGCATAAGGTTGGTGAAGCTTGGTGTTTCTATTAAAGTGGCCATTGCAGCGTTACAGCCTCAGGCTGCCGAGGAGAGGCCCAGCCGTGTTTTTGGGTTAGCTCTGGGCCAAGATAAATAACCTTCATTTAATATGAATGTGTTCCGGACTCCTTCACTGCAGTTTCTCCAGCTCTTCAGAACCGCACCGGTGCTCTATTTTATCTCATTAAATAGGTCGTCGAAAAAACAGCAACGTGGAATCGGATTCCAATCCGTGGTCAAGAGATGTGGCTGCCGTGGCGCTGTTCTGAGGAAGCCTAATCGATAGAAGCAGAGCGGCTGGATGTGTACAGTGATTACTCCGTCCAGAGGAGAACCACGTTTACCCCCCACCCTTAGGGCCTAGATGTGTATATCAGAGGCTGATGGAGAAACAGAAACAAATAATGCTTTAGTTTTTAGAATTTAACAGCCTGTTTTTGTCACTTCAGCTTTCAGACTGGAATATGTGAATGAGTGTAATGTTCTGATTGGCTGCCCTGAATTCTGCCCCATTTAGAAAGCATTTGGACTGAGACGCTCCTTATAGAGTCAGTGGGAATGGTCATGGAAAACTGCTGAACTGGGCTGAATGGGTGGGGCTGAAGTGCTGTAGCTGAATGGGTGGGGCTGAAGTGCTGTAGCTGAATGGGTGGGGCTGAAGTGCTGTAGCTGAATGGGTGGGGCTGAAGTGTTGTTGTTGAATGGGTGGGGCTGAAGTGCTGTAGCTGAATGGGTGGGGCTGAAGTGTTGTTGTTGAATGGGTGGGGCTGAAGTGCTGTAGGCTGAATGGGTGGGGCTGAAGTGCTGTAGGCTGAATGGGTGGGGCTGAAGTGTTGTGGTTGAATGGGTGGGGCTGAAGTGCTGTAGACTGAATGGGTGGGGCTGAAGTGCTGTAGACTGAATGGGTGGGGCTGAAGTGTTGTGGTTGAATGGGTCGGGCTGAAGTGTTGTGGTTGAATGGGTGGGGCTGAAGTGCTGTAGCTGAATGGGTGGGGCTGAAGTACTGTAGGCTGAATGGGTGGGGCTGAAGTGCTGTAACTGAATGGGTGGGGCTGAAGTGCTGTAGCTGAATGGGTGGGGCTGAAGTGCTGTAGCTGAATGGGTGGGGCTAAAGTGCTGTAGCTGAATGGGTGGGACTGAAGTGCTGTAGCTGAATGGGTGGGGCTGAAGTGTTGTTGTTGAATGGGTGGGGCTGAAGTGCTGTAGCTGAATGGGTGGGGCTGAAGTGTTGTTGTTGAATGGGTGGGGCTGAAGTGCTGTAGGCTGAATGGGTGGGGCTGAAGTGCTGTAGGCTGAATGGGTGGGGCTGAAGTGTTGTGGTTGAATGGGTGGGGCTGAAGTGCTGTAGACTGAATGGGTGGGGCTGAAGTGCTGTAGACTGAATGGGTGGGGCTGAAGTGTTGTGGTTGAATGGGTGGGGCTGAAGTGTTGTGGTTGAATGGGTGGGGCTGAAGTGCTGTAGCTGAATGGGTGGGGCTGAAGTACTGTAGGCTGAATGGGTGGGGCTGAAGTGCTGTAGCTGAATGGGTGGGGCTGAAGTGCTGTAGCTGAATGGGTGGGGCTGAAGTGCTGTAGCTGAATGGGTGGGGCTAAAGTGCTGTAGCTGAATGGGTGGGACTGAAGTGCTGTAGCTGAATGGGTGGGACTGAAGTGCTGTAGCTGAATGGGTGGGGCTGAAGTGCTGTAGCTGAATGGGTGGGGCTGAAGTGCTGTAGCTGGTGGATGAGTGAAGAGCTGCTGCCTCTCTCTGTTGCAGATGTAGGCAGATGTCCTATCCTGACGACTTGCCCCAGATTTCTGTGGTTTTCATCTTTGTGAACGAAGCCCTGTCCGTCATCCTGCGCTCCGTCCACAGCGTGGTCAACCACACCCCCGCCCACCTGCTCAAGGAGATCATACTGGTGGACGACAACAGCGACAGCGGTAAGATTTTTAATTACTCTGTCCTCAGTGGAGAACCCTCAGAGCCTTCTCGGCCTTCAGAGAGGGTCTAATGAGTTCTGGGAGCTAAAAAACCACACGTGTGTAATTTCTAGCTCATTTTTATTTAATAGAATCATCACGGCTGTCGTATTTAATCTCTAAGTGTTGTAGTAATGCTCTTCTTGGTTTGAACAAAACGTTTAAAATCCTGAAACCCCCAACAGAAAAACTGTCCAATCAGGATTGTTTTCTCTGTGGTATCTAGGCAGATACGCCCAAGCGAGCTCTCCTATTGGTTGGGAGTTCAGGTGCTGGACTGAGGGCCTTACGCGTTAGATTAACGACCAGCATAATTAGGAACTGACAGAGGAGTCGGCCAGTTAAGTTCTGAGATCAGAAAAACGTCTTTTGGAAGTTCGGTATCCTTCATTATACAACAGTCAGTCCCGCCGTGCGAGCTGATTGGTCACGAGACGTTCTAACTGCGCAGTTATTTCACCAGAGCATCACAAGTTTATTCACTAACACTATCACTCCTCTGAGACGCTGTTGCTAAGCAACGACTCTGACAGCTGTAGGAGACGCTCGAGCTGTTTGAACGTTTTCACTTCTTACTTTTCCACAAACAGAAAACGGACCCTGTTAAGACCACATCTGACCGACAGCCGATTTGGTCCGACTCTGAAGACGAGACGACACTAAATTCCCAAGCGGTCAGTCGGTCTGTGTGGAGCTGAAGAACGAACTGCCGGCTGAGCGGCGAGTGGGCGGAGCTCGTTACTCTGACGTAGCAACAAGCTGCTCGTTAAGGAGCTATAATTAGGAGGAAGGAGCTGAACATTAAAACATATTAAAGCCGCGTTCACGGCCAGTTTATTCATTTCTTACTGTATTTATTTAACTGCTGTATTAAAGCAGTAGAGCACTCGAGGAGGGAGTTATCACCAATAACATCACGGCTGTGATGATCTACGGACACCAGATCACAGCCGGGATGGTATTCCACCATAACGCCCTCCCTCTCGGGCTCTACTGCTTAACTGACTATGAATATGAGCTGTAGTCTAAGCAGTGTCCCGGGTAGTTGTTAGGAATGTTAAGCAGTGGCAGCAGCTCTATGTGGAACGCTTTACTGAAAGATTCAACACTGATAAAACAAATGAAATGACTGTCGTATTAAATTTAGAAAGTTTGCTAAATATGCTAGTGTGCACCAGCATTAGCTTAGAGCCAGAACACTATTATAAACATACTACCAGGCGTTAGCATTATCGCGTTTGACGTACTTTTTACTTTGAGTCATGAATCTGCCTTGGCTTTAGGTTTTAGAAAAGAAAGCAAAATGTGTTATTATTGTTATTATTATTATTATTATTATTATCATCATCATTATTATTATTTTTGCTTAAACTTATTGTATAATGTACTGTTTGTTCTAATTATTAAAATCTCAACTCAAAACTTTCAGATTATTTAGATCACTGTACAGATTAACACAAAGCAATATTTAAAAAAAACTAATTGGTTGCTATGGTGTCACTAGGGCCATCGCTATGGTATTCAAGGGTGGTTGGTAAGGTGTTGCTAGGCTGTTGCTGTGGTAATCCAGGGATGTTTGGTAAAGTGTTACTAGGCCATTGCTATCGTATTCCAGACCAGTTGCTAAGGTGTCACTAGGCCGTTGCTGTGGTAATCCAGGGTGGTTGCTCCGGTGTCGCTAGGCTGTTGTTATGGTGTACTAGGTGGTTGCTGAGGTGTAGCTAGGCTGCTGCTATGGTAACCCAGGTGCTCGGTCTTCTGCAGCCCAAAATATAGCTAAAAATGGCAATTTGGGCTTCATCCACATTCGCACTCAACAGGCCGTCACAGTCAACAACTGACGGCAGAAGGGAGAATTTCTAAGCTTAATGTTGTACAGCTCAGTGTTCAGGGAGTACGGAGCCGTTTGGGACTCAGCCTGGGATTGACTCGACTTCTAACTGGAACACGGACATTCAGGCGTCTTTCTTTAGACTTTTATACAGCCTTTCTCAGTGAATCATGTCGTAAGTACTTTAATTCAGTTCTAGATAAGCAAAGTCATCAGCTGCTCAGTTCAAATAATCAATCAATCAATCAATCAATCTACCTTTATTTTGACTCAGAAGTACATTGAGGGCAACCCTCATTTTCAATGTAGCCGAGCATTTACAAAAACAGATATTCAAATGACAAAGAAAATAATAACTACATTTAATCATTTTAAATTAAAAGAAAATTTAAAATAACAGTGAATAAAAGATAAAAGTAGATAAAAATAGAACTTGAGATTTTAAATGGTAAGAAATTAAGATCGAAATAGATAAGAAATTAGTAAAGTAATAGTACAATATCACAAATTAAAAAAGTAATCATAACTTAAAATAAAATGAGAGGAAATAAATAAATAAATAAAAAGAGATAAAAACTAAGGAGAGCTAATACAAAAATAAAAGTTATGAATAAATATAATTAAGTAAAACAGGTACAGGCTGTCTGAAGGTGGTTTGATATTAAAAGTTTAAAATGACTGAGTGACGCCAGTGACCCGAGTTTTAGTGTTTCCTGTAGTGAATTCCAGCTCACTAGTGCACTGTAACTAAAAGCAGATTTTCCCAGTTCTGTAAAAACTCTTGGTAAAAAAAGGGTTCTTACTTCATGAGTTCACTCGGTGCGCCGTGTGCTCAGCGTTAGAGTCAGAAGGGTTTTTCATGCCGTGATAGAGTTCAGTCGCTGTGAGGCATTTTACACCGGAACTCTGTTTTCCGAATAAACATATAAAATGCCTGTTGGTGAATGCTGGTGTTTGTTTGTGTCCTACTTTCCTTTTATAATGTTCCTTTCTATGTTTTATGAAGGCAGGCAGTCAGATCAGACATGTAGCACCGACTCAGGGCCGTGAATGTGCTTTAATGTGCTTTTCTCCTGAGCCTCTCCTGTAATGAATGCAGATAAATGCAGTGTAAGTATCACAAATACAGGATTAGTGTCCCTCAGGCGCGTTATTGCTACATTACAAACCCTTGCTAAGCATTTAACCACTTCGATTTTCTTAGCTTAGTCATTTGCTCGTGTATTATCCTCCAATATCTGCTGCTGTAGAAAGCGCACTGTTGTCTTTATCCCTGGGCTTTAGATGAAGGCCAAAGATATTTATTGGTTTGTTTGTTTGTTTATTTATTTATTTTCTTTTGGGAGTGATGCATCTGCAAAAGAAAAAATATTCCAAAAAGAAAGGGCAGCAGAAAGAAAAACAGACGCAGAGCAGAAGTGAACCAGCGGAGCTCTGAGGGTCGAAAGTCTCCAGTGCAGTAATGCACTCTAAAAAAAGCCAAAGGCAGAAAAACAGCACACAAAACCCCAGCGTGATCTTTTGTCCTCCGCTGAACCACGGCTGGCGCTCCGGTCTCTGTGGTGATTTAGCTGTTGCATTGCACACCTGCACTGCTCACTGTGACAACCAGCCGCATCCTTAAAACCCTCACAGATCCAAACCAGCCACCGTTTCCATTATTCTGGGCCTGTAATGAGAAATTCCACATATTTAATGTGCTCATTTAACTCTGACCCACCTGGTCTAACTAACTTAAGGCTTATCTGACTTATGACTCGACTCAGATTCACTCTGAATTGACTCACGACTTGGACGTGCACTTAAGGGACTCATGACTCAAATTGGACTCAGACTTGAACTGATTCTTGACTCATACATTTACTTGATTGATTCATGGCACAGACTGGTGCTTAACTAGGGGGCAGTCATGGGCTGGAGGTTAGAGAACTGGCCCTGTGACCTGAAGGTGGCCGGTTCGATCCCCAGAGCCGACAGTCCATGACTGAGGTGTCCTTGAGCAAGACACCTAACCCCCAACTGCTCCCCGGGCGCCGCGGATTGGGCTGCCCACCGCTCCGGGCAAGTGTGCTCACTGCCCCCTAGTGTGTGTGCTCACTAGTGTGTATGTGGTGTTTCATCCCATGGATGGGTTAAATGTGGAGGTGGAATTTCCCCGTTTGTGGGATTTATAAAGTATCACTTAATTTTACCTGATTCACGACTTGACTCGGAATCACACATGACTGCCTCTTGATTCGACTCAGACTCAAACACAACTGACTCTCAAGTCAGGCTCATGCTTATCTGATTCAAGACTTGAATTGGACTCACAACTTGGACATGTGCTAAACTGACAAATGACTCGACTTGGATGTGCAGTTAACTGACTCCCAACTTGGACGTGTACACTGCTGCCTTTGTTGGTACCACAAAAAAGAAATCAGAGCAAGAGTTCACATGCACTGAAAAATCTGACTACTGAGCATAAATCCAGCCCCTTCATCAGATTTAAAGACCTTACTCCAATCTAAGAAATCAGATTATCAGATCGGATTATTGAGTGCATGTAAATACACTCAGTGTGTTAAACTAACCCCCCCGTGTGGAGGCTGTCTGTCTCTTAATGGCTTTTACATGCAAAGATTCTTGCCATTCCAATTGAATACATTCCGATTATAGATTTAGACTGAGACTCTATTCCACAATTTGAAAATCTTCGTTTACACGCTCCCTACAAGCAATCAGATTCAATATGACGCGCATGCATGGAGAACCACTTAGACTAAGCATTACCACAACATCCAGCATCCCGCGAGTCCAGTCAGAGTGAGATGAGCAGCAGTGAGCAGTGATTGTGTTTTTAACTGCTTTAAAATGACGTCAGACTCAGGAAAACGTCCTTCACACGTCCTTATTAAAGAAGGCCGAGAGGAAGACGTCGTGCTCTGAGACGCATAAGCTGGACGTCCGTCCCACCGCCGTCTTTTAAAGATCAGAGCATGAACTTCGTCTCCTCTGCAGACCAGTTTCTGCTCCGCCGTGCTGAACGGTATAAACTCTCACTGTGACGCGACGCTCATGCAGAACGGACTGAAACTTTCCGATAGGGAATGTAATCGGATACAGGCGCTTACACGGATATTATTCTTCTATTTAACGGATTATTTACAGGATTACCCACCTCGTTCAATCGGATAGAAACCGTATTCTGAATGGCTTCAATTGGACTAGACTATTCTGCCCGAGGTGTTTACATGGACGTGTTCTATTCAGATTGAGCTATTAGTCGGATTATTAATGGATTATTAGGCTGCATGTAAACGTGGCTGCTGTGAGCTGTTTATCTGCTTCTAAACGCTGCTGTGTTACACTCACCAGGAGGAGATTAAAATAATATAGGAGTGGATTCTGTACTGCTCACCAGTTGTTAACTCTTATGATCAAAAAACTTTTATGCTATAAAACGGATGACGTTGCTATGGGGACATGAGAACATGACCAAAAGCATTTTCAGATGGAACGACATAGAAAATGCGACGTTTTCCTCCACGTTAGTTAGTAATTAAGTCAACAACTTTACTCAAAAATGAGTTTGTGTTAGTAGTTAGCGCTGTGCTAATTGGGTATCGAGGTTCATTACTTGGTAGCTACATTAGCCTCATAGCTCCAGTGCTAAAACTAAAAAAGCAAACGTCAGACACCAAACACGTCTTGGCTGGTTGACTACCTTTGAGTGGCTGGAGGAATTTTATTTTGCATTGCCTCATTGCCTCAGTCCCTAAGACAGCAATCGAACAGCATTGTGGGTGGGCTGACCTACTCTGTGGCTCTGTGATTGGCGTGGTTGTTTTGTGATGCAGATTTCTTGCCCCTCTCAGCAGACATTAAACTATTAATATTCAGGCTGCTCTGCTTGACCTTTTCATTGTGCTGAAGCTTGTCCCCTCGTGTCGAGTGCCGGTTCCTCTGAAATGACTCGAGGAACAACAATAATCACATGGAAAGAGACATCGCTGGAGCGCCGGTCTCATGTTGCTGTTCTTTTAAAGGAGGTTAAGGTTATCTCTGTCCACGGGCTCAATTAACACTTCTGTGTAGAAAGGCATTGTAATATGAGCCATTTGTGGAGGACAAATCCGCTGTAGGCCGTGTTTTACATGATATTCTCATGGCTGTGCTTAATTAAACCCATGGCAACAACTGTAACGCACAACCGCAAGATGTTTACAAAACAGCAACATAAAATCTGACACCACACAAATATTCAGGAAATCACTGGTTCTCAAGTCGGTCCTCAGGGACCCAGGAGTGATCCAGATGTTTCTCTAGCCTAACAGAGTCCACCTTTTGTTCAGCAGGAACCTTGACAGACTCCACTATTGAGCTATTAATGTTGAATTGATTGGTAATTTAGTAGTTTTTCTAAGAAACCAATGTTAGTGAAATAGTGAACTACCCTAATCATTAGTTCATTACCTACTGAGCAGTTAACTAGCAGTCTTTGGTAGTTAAGAGTAGTTATTTAAGTGTTAATGCAGCACTACTCATGTGTTCCTGCTTAGTTCCTGGTTACAATCCTGTTGGTGGTTATCTTTTGCTTGGTGGTTAGCTTGGGGTTACACGAAGGGTGTCCTAAGGCAAAATAGTCCCTGAAGAAAACATATTATTTCAGATTTCCAACTATTTTCCATCATGAACATTCCATATAAACTCTGAAGACACGTGTTGGTTCACTGGTGGTTTTGGATGGTAAATAATCACCACCAATTTAAAGACATCTGAACCATTTCACAACAAACCGCTCTGAATGACTGTTTACATCACACACACTGAATTATACCGAAATTTGGAAAAATCAGTGGAATTCCTCTTTAATCCAAGTTTTAGTCTAATCTCTAACAATAGGCCTGATATGAAATTTTATCACTATCTCATACACACACATATATACACACACACACACACACACACACACACACACATACATATACATACATACATACATACATACATACACACACACACACACACACACACACATATACATACATACACACACATATATATACACACACACACACACACACACACATACATACATACACACACACACACACACACATATACATACATACACACATACAGAAGAAGATAACACGTATTATTCCAGCTCTGTATGTTTCATGATTTTGTTATATCAAACCTGCAGCTTCAGGTGGAAACCATGGAAACCTTGAATCAAATCAGCGCATCACGCTTTCCGTAACTCATCTCTCATCTCTAACATCTTACGTCTCAGATATTACTACGACCCTCGCTTCCTCCATCTCCCACCTTCTCTACTCATAAGATGGATGAATGTTTGTTTATTCTGTGTGGTTTTTTGTTGCTGCTGTATAAAATGTTTCTGCCTCGTAAATTCTTCATCGTGGAGCCCCAGCTGTGTTTACGGAGAACGCAATAACGTCTTATTTTTAATTGCCGTACATTTGTTTTTGGGACGTTTTGATGCATCGACAGGATTGATGGCCACAATATTTGCAGCAGAGGTGTAGAGTTTTGTTACTTCAGTGAAAGACAAAATAAAAGTTATAGCAGCTGAGCAACAAGCAAAAGTCTGGAAAAAAGTATCTGAACTAACAGAGTAATGTGGAGAACAGCAGTTGAACTTCTTGGATCATCCAGCATCCGTCAGCACAGGAACTGCAGTTAACTTCTTGGATCATCCGGCGTCCATCAACTCAGGAACTGCAGTTGAACTTCTTGGATCATCCGGCGTCCATCAGCACAGGAACTGCAGTTAACTTCTTGGATCATCAGGCGTCCATCAACTCAGGAACTGCAGTTGAACTTCTTAGATCATTGAGGATTCACCAGCTCAGGAACTGCAGTTGAACTTCTTGGATCATCCAGCATCCATCAGCACAGGAACTGCTGTTGAACTTCTTGGATCATCCAGCATCCATCAGCACAGGAACTGCAGTTAACTTCTTGGATCATCCGGCGTCCATCAACTCAGGAACTGCAGTTGAACTTCTTGGATCATCCGGCGTCCATCAACTCAGGAACTGCAGTTGAACTTCTTAAATCATTGAGGATTCACCAGCTCAGGAACTGCAGTTGAACTTCTTGGATCATCCGGCGTCCATCAGCACAGGAACTGCTGTTGAACTTCTTGGATCATCCAGCGTCCATCCGCTTTATTTGGATGGTCCCCTAGACATGCTTTACAGATACTTAAATCATTAACAAACTTTCAGGTGATGTTCAGTAGATTATCAACAACATTGTGGTTAGAGTTAAGGTCAGGAGAAGGTGTAAGGTTAGCCTTGAGGTCAGGGTTAGGAGTAGGGATAGGTTTAATAAACTCTTTCACACTGATGTAGATATTTAGTGGAATGTTGCTAATAAACAGACTGAGCAGTTGCAAAGCATCAGTGGATCCTCCAAACAACACAACTCAAGGTTCAGTTGCTTTGAACAGATGTTTAGTTGAATTTTACTGAATATACTGAGCATCTATGAAGCATCTACAGTGGCCCAACCAAATAAAGTGTTACTGAACTTGGATCATCCAGCATCCGTCAGCACAGGAACCGCAGTTTGTACAACTCTGTTTTTTGGTCTGAAATAAAATGCTAAAGCTCCAAAGTGAGAGTCATGAACAGTTGGTGGTGTTCAGGTGAAGCTTTAAAGTGCCTTTTTAAGCAGGACGTGCTTTGAGCGCTGCTATTTTGACAGTGCATGATGAGTAAATTAGCCCTCTTGGCTCATCGCACCTCGCAGGGAGCCCAACTAACCTGCCAAATAACTTGCAGAGCTGTCAGGTCTCACGGTGCACTGCCCAGCATTATTAGCCAACATGGGAGCATCAAAAGCCAAATACTGTTGTTTCCACACTATATTTAACCTCTTTCTGCAGTGCCCCCTAGTGGCCATTCTGTCTGAGAAACAACACAATTATTTGTAATTAATATTATCAACTGAAATGTTGTCCCTGTAACTGATGAAGTAGGACTGTCATCTCTCTCTCTGTGTGACGGCGTTGAGCTGCTAGTGAGCAATCAGAATCCTTTATTGATCCCAGAGGGAAATTGCAGTCATTAGAGTTGCAACCATTTATGTAAAAGAGTAAACACTTTAATAATTTAAAACAAAGACAAAGAGAACATAAGAACAACTTAAGAACATAAGTTTCACTAAATCTTCTCAAATGCAGATCTGATTGGTTGGTTCCTCATTATGTAATTGTTATTTCATTTAAATAGCATGTGGTAATCCCGTGTTTACAGTAATGTACACACTCCTGAGATGCACCACAGTCCATTCTGGACAGATAGCCTTAGTAAACAGAGAGCTGCGTTGGAGCCACATCAGCTCCATAACGATACAGCGGAGGACTGACGGCGCAGGGCAGTCGTGGCTGAATAAAAGATGACGACAGCATTTTTATCGTGTGTATTTATCGTGCGCTGGACCTGCAGCGCAGTACTCGGTCATTATGGTCGTGGCAGAGCAGTTTACTAATGTTACAACATGAATATTCATAAAAAGCTTCTGTAAACACAACAGAGTGACCGCTGGAGATGAGGGAGTGAGGGACGGAGGAGATGATGATGTGAGGGACGGACAAGATGATGGAGGAGATGATGGAGTGAGGGATGAAGGAGTGAGGGATGAAGATGAAGGAGTGAGGGATAGAAGAGATGGAGGAGTGAGGGATGGTAGAGATGATGGAGTGAGGGATGGTGGAGATGGAGTGAAGGAGTGACAGAGGAGATGATGGAGTGAGGGATGAAGGAATGAGGGATGGAGGAGATGATGGAGTGAGGGATGGCGGAGATGATGGAGTGAGGGATGGCGGAGATTATGGAGTGAGGGATGGCGGAGATGATGGAGTGAGGGATAGTGGAGATTATGGAGTGAGGGATGGTGGAGATGATGGAGTGAGGGATGGAGGAGATGATGGAGTGAGTGATGAGTGAGGGATGGAGGAGATAATGGAGTGAGGGATGGAGGAGATGATGGAGTGAGGGATGGCGGAGATGATGGAGTGAGTGATGAGTGAGGGATGGAGGAGATAATGGAGTGAGGGATGGAGGAGATGATGGAGTGAGGGATGGCGGAGATGATGGAGTGAGTGATGAGTGAGGGATGGAGGAGATAATGGAGTGAGGGATGGAGGAGATGATGGAGTGAGGGATGGCGGAGATGATGGAGTGAGTGATGAGTGAGGGATGGAGGAGATAATGGAGTGAGGGATGGAGGAGATGATGGAGTGAGGGATGGCGGAGATGATGGAGTGAGTGATGAGTGAGGGATGGAGGAGATAATGGAGTGAGGGATGGAGGAGATGATGGAGTGAGGGGTTGTCTTGTTTACTAACATGTCTTGTTTGTTGTTGTTTTCTCAGTGGAGCTGAAGTTTAATCTGGATCAGTACGTGAACAAGCGCTATCCCGGCCTGGTGAAGATCGTAAGGAACTCTAAGCGAGAGGGGCTGATCCGGGCCAGGATTCACGGCTGGAATGCTGCCACGGCGCCAGTGGTGGGCTTCTTCGATGCCCATGTGGAGTTCAACACAGCCTGGTGAGTTGGTCTACGCCCATATGGACTGATGCACACGCTAAACTGGGTTTTTACAAAACCGAGAGTTCCGGTCCTAAAATCTGATTGGCTGAGCCGCGTTCTAAAACCCGCGATATACTGAGCTCTGAGCTCTGTATCGCTGCACCACCACATGCAAAACCCTTTCTGCTGTTGAATGATCTCTGACTCTGACGCTGATCACACGGAGCGCCGAGCGCGCTGATGAAGAACCTGTTTCTAGGTTCAAACTGAGCATCTGGGGACTTCTAGTCTTATCTAGAACCGGGCTGGTCAGCCAGCTAACAGGCAGAAGGAGCCAACAGCCTAAACAGCTCCGTCATTAATATCCCAGGCCTGAATTAAAGCCCTTACAGTCCGAGTTACTGTAAAACTGCAGGGTTAAAGTCTAAAAACGTCAAATGTCTTACAGTCTAGATGAGTCCGAGTACGGCAAAGACAAAATGACCGCAGTGAACAGCGAAGGGTGACCGAACATTCTCCTCATTCAAAGGTTCGTGGTTGCTTGGCAACAATAGCGAACTCTGAAGGAACTGCATTTCTTGATGGAATACCTCTTAATGTCAATTATTATTATTATTATTATTATTATTATTATTAGTAGTAGTAGTAGTAGTAGTAGTAGTAGTAGTATTTTATGCATTTCATGTATTTTATGTTGGTTTTATAAAAGCAGTAATTCACTGGAGGCCGTGCGTTGGTGATCTTATCACGTGAAGGGAGGTTTACTCTGCCCTACCCTTCCCTGATAAAAGTGCAGTATTAAACCACGGCCTCTTGTGGCTTTTTGCTTTATTATTCATGGCGTCTCTCCAGAAATCCATGATGTTCACCTTGTGCAGAGGCGGTTCCTCAGCAGGGGCTCTGAAATTAAGTTTACAGGAACATTACATGCTTATTTATGGACGTTTTCCAAAATACAGATGAAAATACATCAAAAGAAATGCACAGTTAGGCAAAAGAACGAAGATGTGAGTTTGAAATACCAAAAACTTCCGACATAAACGAGTCCATTACGCTCCCACATTAAAGACGACTCTTCCAGATTCTCTGCACAATTAAACGGTTAAGATGTAAACCACACCCAAGCACTCTGAACCGCTCTGTTCTAGATAAACTGACCGAGTCAGAGCTCCTCATAGTGGTGGTGATGGGAACCAGACGTCCCTCTAAAAGCTCCTACAGAAAGTTCCTACATGAGCTGGTTCTGAATTCACTGCCTGATGACTGAGACGCTGTTTTATGAGAGTTTAGAGAACTTCAACTCCATTCATGGTGGAGGGCGACATGCAGGGCGCTGTGCAGTGAAGAAAACGTATTTTATTCACATTTTTCACCATTTTATCATCGTTTATTAAAACTTTAGCACGTTCTGTCAGGTTCTGCTGAGGTAAATGAGGTGAGGAGCCCATGCTTGAAATTTTCTGTATTACTACTGACACCCCTGGCTTAGGCTGCTGTGTAAGAACTCCCATCGGGGTCATTGTTCTTGGCAAGATGCACATAAACTACACCTACCCACCACGTTTGGTGTCTCTAGGCCTCACGGTCTCTTCTCCACAACCTGTTTTTCAGGAGAAAATGAATAAGAAGAAGAAAAACCAGAGCAAATCCAATGCACTGCATGCTTGGACCCTAAAAATCAGCTTGATCTGTTGGTTTATAGTGTGTCGCTGTTCCACACTGTAAATTTGGGGTTTTTTTTACATAATTATTGATTTTACCAAAATAAGCCAATCAAATCAGGGTGGTGGAGAAGCCGTTGCTCATGTACAGTAATTCAGGTGAGAGATTTACCTGCACCTGTAAAGGCTGATGCTGCACACCTGTACCTGTTAATTCCCCTCTCCAGTTTAATCAGGCTGCCTAAACCTTCTTCCCTCAAACTCTGAAGAATCCCTGAAATTCTTGTTGATGTTGGGAGTAAATCCTGAATTAAGGCGCTGATCCGCAGAGCCGGGCCTGCAGAGCCGGGCCTGGGTCACCCTGTTACCTCAGCAGCAATGAATCTTAATTAAGGCCACTCGTTAGAGGAATATGACCTCCATTTGGGATTTATGGATTAACCATTAATGAGCTTTTCCGCTTTGTTCTGCCACTGAAGAATCTAATCGGACAGAAGTGGCGGTTCTCCACAAGCTGGTGAAGACATGCGTGACGGGTTGTTCAGAGGTTTTATTGATCTGATTCGTGACTGAACAGTGTTTGCCTCCAGAACCGATACTGCATTTAAAAATAAACGAGCTATAATTCAGTTTGATTCATCTGCAGCCCTTTGATCACAACTACACTCAACAAGCTTCTTCACGGGTTCTTTAGCAAAGAGAACTGTTCTGTTTAAGACCATGAACACTCAAAGACCACTCGAGACCGGTAAATGGTCTTCACATGGGGAAATGGTTCTGTGTAGCGCCAAAATGGGTTCTGCTATTGATATGATGTCAAGCTTATAGCAGTAGCAGAACCATATACAACACATTCTCCTTCAGTTCAAAGAACCATTTTACCACGCAGAGAATCATTTCAGCCTGCAGTTGGTTCTTTAAGTGTTCATGGGTCTATATAGGACCATTGAACCCTTGAAGAACCACCTTTTTTAACCAACTCCTCGGGACCACCGGTGGCTCCAAGCCGCTCTCGGTCATGTTCTCCATAACGTTCATACACCATGAGCTCCATTCAGAAGCTGGGCGTCGTGTGAGGCTGTAGCTCTTCTCTCCAGTCTAATAGACGGTGACGTCATTTTAAACCCTTATAATAAAAGAAGCTGAACTCAGTTTGTTTTTCTACTGAAAGTCGACCCGTTTTTCCCCAAATCTGGGCTCTAAACTATAAACAGACGGCGTCTCTTCAGTGATCTGCTCTGGAAACATCACGTTTAGAGAACAACACAAAGAGCGTGAATTGTGAGCGTGTAGTGAAATGTGGAGATCAGAAAACACACGTTCTGCTCATTTGAGGAGCTTTTATAAAATAAATAAATAAATAAAACAAAAAATTTTTCATGCAGTTACTGAATAATTTGCCTTGCAACTTGATGTAAATTCAGGGACAAACCAAAAGACACCCTGGAGAACACGAGGGACGAGTGTACGGTTTTTCATTTTGAAAACTCCGGGTGTGATTTTCATTTAACATTTTATGACAAACAGAACCAAATAAAACCGAACAAACCAAATAAAAATGATCCAAAATAAAATAAAATCATCCCACATTCACCTACATTAATGTTAAATGGCTCATATTGTTGAAAACACTTAAAAACATGTAGTTTGATACAGAATTAAATCTTTATTAAAGTTTCAGAAATTTAATTCTTAGTACAAACCTCAGTAACATCAGGACAAACAGCCCATTTTGATTTCAGCGTTTTTGTGATGTCACAAATCAAATGAACAAGGGCTGATCTCCCAGTTCTGTACATGCGGCTGTAACATTCCAGAGTTTTGCGGATTCCGGATCCGCAGAGTGAGTGACACCTGTAAACAGCACATAACGGATTACAGCACAGCCTGTAATTGCTCTCTAATTTGAGTCTGTCAGCCTGTCGCCGCGTTCGGGTCGGACGCTGGTGTGTGACGGGTTGTAAACAGAGCTCCGACACACTTGCCTTCCTTCTCAAAGCACCACCTTTCATGCTCACTGATTACATTACAAAACCAATGCGTACGTTTGGAAAAAGTTTTGCTCTCTTTACACGAAGCAGAACAGCTCCAAACCCAGAGCAGCACTCAGAGACACCAGAACTGAGCTGGGATTACTTCGGAAGTTTAGGGCTAATCAAGGACGTGTTAATCTAGGTGCAATTTTAAATTGAGTTGCTGTGATTAAAGCCTTAATCTGCTAAAACCTCACCATGGCAGCTCATGTCAAAGAACTCTCTGAGGATGTGAGAAACAGAATTGTTGCTCTCCACAGAGATGAACTAGGCTATAAGAAGGCAGCTAACACCCTGAAACTGAGCTATAGCGCGGTAGCCAAGGTCATGCAGCGGTTTTCCAGGACAGGTTCCACTCGGAACAGGCCTCGCCAGGGTCATCCACGTGTTCAGCGTCCTGTCCAGAGGTTGGCTTCAAAAAATAGATGCATGAGTGCTGCCAGCATTGCTGCAGAGGTTGAAGAAGTGGGAGGTCAGCCTGTCGGTGCTCAGACCACACGCCGCACAATGCATCAACTCGGTCTGCGTGGCCGTCGTCCCAGAAGGAAGCCTCTTCTGAAGCTGATGGACAAGAAAGCCCAGAAACAGTTTGCTGAAGACAAGCAGCCCAAGAACATGGATTACTGGAACCAGGTCCTGTGGTCTGATGAGACCAAGATGAACTTGTTTGGCTCAGATGGTGTCCAGCATGTGTGGCGGTGCCCTGGTGAGGAGCACCAAGACAACTGTCTCTTGCCTACAGTCAAGCATGGTGGTGGTAGCATCATGGTCTGGAGCTGCATGAACGCTGCCGGCACTGGGGAGCTGCGGTTCATTGAGGGGAACATGAATTCCAACATGTATTTAAATTAAATAAATTAAATAATTTAAATTTAATCCCTGAATACATTTCTGTGCGATATCCAGTCATTACCTGCTCGGAAATGCGGAAGGACGAGTGCAGGGCGTCTAATATCCACCAGCTCCATGACGTCATCATGGAAGAGGATTCCAGTAGCAGCCTGTGCAGCTCTGGTGAATTCCATGCCCAAGAGGGTTCCGGCAGTGCTAGATAATAATGGTGGACACACAGAATATTGACCCTTTGAGCCCAATCTGGACACGTCCACTGTGAGGTGGACTCACTTGTGCTGCCAGCTGTTTAGACAGTAATGTCTGTGTGTTGTTCTTTTCAGTGTACAAGATGTACAAGAGCGTTATGAATAAACAGCAACAGCGTTCCTCTCCAGACTGATCACCGTCTGTAAGGTTCTCTTCTAGCGCAGGGCTACGCCAGTGAATTCAGACATCTGATTAGACTCTGCATCAGGGGGCGCTGTTTAGCCAGCGCTGAGAAGACTGGCATTATTTAAATAAACTTCAAAGAGTTCAACAAAACTTCCTTCTGACCTTCAGTGTTCGGCCTGTCTTCAGCTCTTTACTTCAGTTACTCGCAGTTTTTAACTGTAAAATATAAGAGCATGAGTGAGATCCCGCTGGTGTGGGTTAACTCTGTTCTAGTGCTAATAGCTCCCCCTTGTGGGGAGAATAATTAACCATAAGTGAATGAAGTACAATATGTAGCTACAACAGGGAGGTTGTAGTTTTACTCCGAGGGAGAGGGTTTTTCAGGAGGGAGCTCTCATTTTTTAAACATATCTTTATCCATTTAAACCACCAAGACTGGAAATTTAAATTTAATCCCTGAATACATTTCTGTGTGATATTCAGTCTTTACCTGCTCAGAAATGTGCGATATCCACACAACTGCGTGTGTAAACTGTACATTTATACAGTTTCTTAAGTCTATTTTTATTTTTTATATTTTTCTGCTAACAGACGCCTTGTTTATTTATTTATTTCTACAGTATATCTTATATTTAGTGTTTTGTATGATGCACATCTTTGTCTATTTACTGCTCTTTATCTGCTGACTGTGTGTTCTGCTGTAACAATGCAGATTTCCCCCAGTGGGGAAATAAAAGTCTATCTTATCTTAAATGTTAATTCTATATTTGAAGTAATATAAGTAATTCATTTTAATCTCGATAGACTGTCTCCAGTTCCACCTGCTAGTTAGGACTCCTGTAATTAGACGATACTACCTGCCCACCCAGAGTCCAAGGTTAGGGGCTCTCTTGGACCTCCTAACCATGGACGGCTGTAGCATCACTGAGGATCAAACTCGTGATCTCCTGATGGCAGGACCAACGCTCGGGTGATGCCACTCGGGAGGGAACAGCGCCTTCTATCCGCAGCCGTCCTCTCCCTCCGTCATGAAACTTGAAAAGAGAAGTGACGCAATAAGTGGACCACACAGCCCCATGAGCAGCGCCAGGAGCCAATAGCTTCCACACGCACAGCGGGCCCACCAGAGTTCCCCGGGAGCAAAAAGACCACCGACTCCAGGAGGGCCAGAGATCGGTTCTGTGTTCCGCTCACAGGCCCAAAAGCAGCAGACCAAGCAGTCTTGGGTCTGGAAAACCACTCTAATGTGAAAACACCCTTAGAGGCCTACGGCTCTTATTGATATCGCTCCGAAAAACACACACGGCAGCCAACAGTCCAGGACCCTGCTGCATCTTTCCCGCAGCGGCAGGCAGTCCTCCCTGCTGTGGCTCACAGAAAGCTGGCGAGACGTCTGACTGGGTTGATTTAAAGGAGAGAAGTAGACTAAAAGACAGAAATGGGCAGGTTTGTGTGTAGATCTTCATGGTTTAAGGCGTGCCCATACGTTTGAGCGATGCTAGATGAGCGTGAACGCGTGTGAGGTGGCTGTGTGCAGACGGCTGGGTTACGCGTGTGAAGCCGGTGTCGTGATCTGTGTAAATGCCAGTGCAGACGTGTGCGTGTTACAGTATTTGTCCACAGTTCTGTGATATTTATCAGATGTGTTTGACCTTTGAGGGACACCCTGGTGCAATGGGGGGGATTTGGCTGTTATTATATGGATCGAGACCTGTCCAGGGTGTACCCTGCCTTCCGCCCGATGACCGCTGGGATAGGCTCCAGCATCCCCCCCGCGACCCTGACGGAGAAGCGGCTTAGAAAATGGATGGATGGATGGAAATATGGATCGAGGAAGAAGCCTTTGTTTGAACATTATCGATTATTCATGCCTCGACTTTGGCCTTTCATCCCGGCGGCGTACGCCCTCTCCGGTCCGGCTGAGCTGCTCTAAATCCATATCTGTGTGTGTTTTCATGCATTTTCAGCTCAGAAATGTCCTGACTTTAGTAGAAAACCAGAGAAAACAGCTCTAACACAGCACAAAGCTCCAAAACACCTGAAATCACCTTTTTACATCCTGAAAGGAAGAATTGGATTCGAAAATTCATACAGCCTTAAAGAAGATGGTTCTTTAGTAAAGACAGTGGTTCTGTATAGAACCATGAACACTCAAAGAGCCATTTGCATGCTTAGATGTTTCTTTGGTTTTTTGGTTCAGATTGATGGAGAATGTGTTGTAGAACCAACAAGGCTTCAGCTTTTGTTACAAGCTTGACATCGTAGATGTAGAGAAACCCATTTTAGTGCTGTCTAGAACCATATACATCACACATTCTCCATCAATCCAAGGAACCATTTCACCATACAGAGAACCATTTAGCCTGCTCCAGTATTAGCGCAAGCTTTGAGAAGGTTCTAGAGTCTGCTAAGCTGGGGGAATTCAGAACCATCAGCAAACTGTGAAAATTAGACCTCCGCATCCGTGCAGTGAAACACCACATACGCACTAGTGAACACGCACACTAGGGGGCAGTGAGCACACTTGCCCGGAGTGGTGGGCAGCCCTAGGGAGCAGTCCTGCTCAAGGACACCTCAGTCACGTACTGTCAGCTCAGGTGATCGAACCGGCGACCTTCCGGTCACAGGGCTGGTTCCCTGGCCTCCAGCCCACGACATGCATGTCCAGCTTGACTACAGCAGAGCCTCATAAGAGCAGTGTGATTGGTCAGCGCTGAGGTCATTTGCATATGTATGCATTAGAGGGAGCGGCGGTTACTGCGTCTGGGATGTGAGTCTGGGAGTTGGCGTCTTCTCCGCTGTCTGTCACGTGTCGCGTGTTCTGGATGTAAATAATCCAAACAAGTGAACTGAAGCAGATCCTGTTCAGCAGGAAGCCTGGAAAACTTCCCAATCTGCTCATCCTAAAACCTCCGCTTTCTTCCCTTCATCTCTCCTCCTTTCTTCCCTTCATCTCTCCTCCTTTCTTCCCTTCATCTCTCCTCCTTTCTTCCCTTCATCTCCTTTCTTCCTTTCATGTCTCCTACTTTCTTCCCTTCATCTCCTTTCTTCCTTTCATTTCTTCTCCTTTCTTCCTTTCATTTCTTCTCCTTTCTTCCCTTCATCTCTTCTCCTTTCTTCCCTTCATCTTTTCTCCTTTCTTCCCTTCATCTCTTCTCCTTTCTTCCCTTCATCTTTTCTCCTTTCTTCCCTTCATCTCTTCTCCTTTCTTCCCTTCATCTCTCCTCCTTTCTTCCCTTCATCTCTCCCCCTTTCTTCCCTTCAGCTCTCCTCCATTCTTCCCTTCATCTCTCCTCCTTTCTTCCCTTCATCTCCTTTCTTCCTTTCATGTCTCCTACTTTCTTCCCTTCATCTCCTTTCTTCCTTTCATTTCTTCTCCTTTCTTCCTTTCATTTCTTCTCCTTTCTTCCCTTCATCTCTTCTCCTTTCTTCCCTTCATCTTTTCTCCTTTCTTCCCTTCATCTCTCCTCCTTTCTTCCCTTCATCTCTCCCCCTTTCTTCCCTTCAGCTCTCCTCCATTCTTCCCTTCATCTCTTCTCCTTTCTTCCCTTCATCTCTTCTCCTTTCTTCCCTTCATCTCTTCTCCTTTCTTCCCTTCATCTCCTTTCTTCCTTTCATTTCATCTCCTTTCTTCCTTTCATTTCTTCTCCTTTCTTCCCTTCATTTCTTCTCCTTTCTTCCCTTCATTTCTTCTCCTTTCTTCCCTTCATCTCCTTTCTTCCCTTCTTCTCCTTTCTTCCCTTCATCTCATCTCCTTTCTTCCCTTCATCTCATCTCCTTTCTTCCCTTCATCTCTTCTCCTTTCTTCCCTTCATCTCCTTTCTTCCTTTCATGTCTTCTCCTTTCTTCCCTTCATCTCTTCTCCTTTCTTCCTTTCATCTCTTCTCCTTTCTTCCCTTCATCTCTTCTCCTTTCTTCCCTTCATCTCTTCTCCTTTCTTCCTTTCATTTCTTCTCCTTTCTTCCCTTCATCTCTTCTCCTTTCTTCCCTTCATCTCTCCTCCTTTCTTCCTTTCATCTCTTCTTCTTTCTTCCCTTCATTTCTTCTCCTTTCTTTCTTCCCTTCATCTCTTCTCCTTTCTTTCTTCCCTTCATCTCTTCTCCTTTCTTCCCTTCATCTCTTCTCCTTTCCTCTCTTCATTTCTTCTCCTCTCTTCCGGTTCTCTTCTTTTTCCCTACCTGTCCTGTCTCTTCTCTTCTTCTTTCCTCTCTTCTCTTCTTTCACCTATTCTTGTTCTTCTATTCTCATCTTCTTTCATCTTGATACCTTTTCTCTTCTCTCCTCACATTCTCTTCTTCTTTCATCTTCTCTTGTATTCTCTTCTTTCTTCTCTTCTCCTTTCTTCTCTAGAAGTCTGCTCTGATTTATTTTATGTAAAACGTATAAATGTTTTATGTAAATGATCAGAACAGTTCAGATGAAGTAGATCATGTTTATCGTGGTGTCACTGAGTTCACCGCCGACACTGTTTCAGTATAAAACACATTTCCCTGCATTCCTGTTCCAGGAAAACGCTCAGCGCGCTGCTTCCAGATCCTACACACATACGCCGTGCTGTGAATGTTTACCGGCGATGTTTGTTTCACACTCTGAGATAAACAAACAGAGGCTGACGCTCGGCGCCACATATTCACACGCGCTTTGCATCTGTTTAACAGGAGGCGTCTGACGGCTCGTTTAACACCTGAATCAGAAATGCAGGAGAAATGCGCTCAAACCTCCTCGCTGTCCGGAGAAAAACGTGCATCCTTTTTTATTTTCCTGCCTCGTTTCTTCATGGCAGGTGGTCCTTCACCTTCCTCGAAAAATCTCCTGATTTATGGACCAATAGAAACGCTCCAAAATAGCTTGGAGTAAAACTTCCTTACATTGACTTACATGAGGTAATGATCGTTTCAGAGATACGTGTTTCTCTTTAGATGGTGACGATGTGTGAAAATGAGCATCTCGCTGTTGTGGGAACAAAACCTCGTATCTCCAAACTGGTGACTTTACAGGAGGCAGAAAAAACCTACTTTACTTTTAATGCAAGTCAATGGAACCGGAATTTTTATCAAGTCATTTTGGGCCGTAACTTTTGGTCCATCCTTCTAGAAATGTATACAGAATTTATGCAACCCGTTAACAGAATCCAGACGTGTGCGGATAAGGAGGATAAGATGAGGCTTATTCTCACCAGACGAAAGCGTAGTCAGAGTGCAAGCAGGGGTCAAAACCAGGAGGTGCAGCAGGATCACAAGGGTGATCATAACATCCAACAAACAGAACCAAAGGGGCAGGCTGAAGCTGACGTCCAAGGCAGAGGTACAGCAAGGGGCAAGCAGAATCCGAAAACAAGCAGAGGTCATAAAACAGGAGACCACAGTCGGAGAAACCGCTCAGTCAGTTCATCAGAAACAGTTCTTCACCCTGGCTGCTTCTAACCTACAACCTATCTGCTCTGATCATGTGACAAACAGGCCAATCAAGTCAGTAATCGGGTGATCGCGAACACTGATTGGTTGGTCTAACAGAGTCATCAGTCATGTGATCCCTGTTGGGATTGTGGGTAGTGTAGTTCGAGTCGGACTCTGCATCAAGGGGAAGTTGAGTTGTCACCTGAGGTCCCGCAGGAGTCTGTGAAGCGCAGTCCGTCTCGTCTGTGAGGTCCAAGGCGCGACAATATAAAGGCCAACGTGTATTTTCCACTTTATTAGGTACACCTGTTCAGTTGCTTGTTAACACAAATAGCTAATCAGCCAATCACACGGCCGCAGCTCAGTGCATTTAGGCATGTAGAGGTGGTCAAGACGACTTGCTGAAGTGCAGACCGAGCATCAGAACGGGGAAGAAAGGGGATTTAAGGGGCTTTGAACGTGGCGTGGTTGTTGGTGCCAGACGGGCTGGTCTGAGTATTTCAGAAACTGCTGATCTGCTGGGATTTTCACACACAACCATCTCTAGGGTTTACAGAGAACGGTCCGAAAAAGAGGAAATGTCCAGTGAGCGGTCAGTTGTGTGGACAAAAATGCCTTGTTGATGTGAGAGGTCAGAGGAGAATGGGCAGACTGGTTCCAGATGATAGAAAGACAACAGGAACTCAAATAACCAACCAGAATCTCTGAGGAACGTTTCCAACACCTTGTTGAAAGTCTGACACGAAGAATTAAGACAGTTCTGAAGGCGAAAGGGGGTCCAGCCTTTTACTAGCAAGGTACCTAATAAAGTGGCCAGCGGGTGTATATCGTTTAACTGTTATGTTGATGTTTGCCTTCACAGTAATGACCCTGCAGAAGACTGCAATATGCAAATAAGCGTCTAACCAATCACAGCGCTGTTTACTGTGTCTTCTGGAAGTTCTAGATACGTCACTGATAGTGAATTCAAGCTGTCGTCCAAGCAGGTTTCAGCTTTTACAAGCTTGAAATGTGCTTGTTTGATCTAGAACAGACCTAAAAAGGCTTTGTGTGCACCAACATTAGCTTTAAAAAGATGGTTCTTCAAGAGTTCTTTAGTAAAAGCAATGGTTTTATTTAGAGCCATGGGCACTCAAAGAACCATTTACCTGCTTAGATTGATGTAGACTGTGTTGTGTATGGTTCTCTATAGAACCTTTTTGAAAAGGGTTCTATATAGCACCAAAAAGATTTCTTCTATTGTTATGATATCAGGCTTGTTACAATCGAAGAACCCTTTCACAGTGCAAATAACCCTTTAACTCTTTGGGTGCTCAAGGTTCTATATGGGACCATTTGCTTTATTAAAGAACCCTTGAAGAACCATCTTTTTTTTACACTAGTACAATCACGACTATCCCGCCCGCTGTGTGGTACGCTGATGTTTTGTCGGTCAGGTCTCCGACACCAGCTGTGCTTCGGGTTCTTTTACTCACTTGCCGGATTCCTCTGTGGTTCCACGCTTCGGTTGCACCCTGAGGAACCAACAAAGATTATTCCTGAGTGTAGATATGGATTATGTAGAGCAGGCCGGCCTGTGCCTCCCTCGGCCGAGGTGGATTTGATAACTGCAGCCATAAATATATTCATAAGCTGAGGGTGCAAATACATCCTATTGTTCATATTATGGTAATGTGGACTGGCACTGGGTGAGATAAGTGAGACGGATGGGCGGCCGAGGACTGACCTTGTTAGAACACTTGGCTACGCTTCCCGTCTACAGGAGTTTAAAAAGGTTTTCACACATTTACACTCTAAAAAGGTTCTTTAGTGAAGAGAACGTTCAGAAGTTTTATATAGAACCATTTCATGCTTGTGTTTCTTTGCCCATCTGTGAAGGTGCATTAACACATATTCCAGCAATATATACC
>NC_051230.1:875325-895325 GCF_015220715.1 Pygocentrus nattereri | reverse complement strand
AGCAGAGTCAGCCGTCCTTCATTAAGCGCTGCTGCTGAGCAGTTAAACTCATTTCCCTCAGTGCTTTATTAAATTATACAAGCTTAGATATCACGGCTCCTTCAGCTGCGCAGCCGCCTGGACTTAATTTGTTTGATGGTATTTCCCTCGAGAGGTTTTAACAGAAGTCTTACGCAAACCGGTGACCCAGCTGTCTGATGGCAAACGGCAGCGTTGTTTGTCTTTGTTTTCCATTAAACACGCGGAATTAAAGGGCCGCGGTGCAGGAGACTCGTCTGCTTCTGTAGGGAAGAACAGAACAAATACCTGTGTATTTATTAGGATTAAGATGAAGCTGTTTGAAGTTGCTGCAACAAGAAATAACACTAATAATGAGGAGAAAAAAGCAGCTGTGTCTGCTGTTTAATCTGCTCTTCTCCTTTAATCGTTGTAATGCATTAACACAAGGATAGGAGCACACGTCACTTCAGTGGCTTTCTAATGATGGGGCTCTGCATCTATGAGCCCACAGCTGTAACACTCCTGTTATTCTTCTTTTATTATTATTATTTTGGCCAGATGTTTGTCTGCTAATTCCTGATGCAGACTTTGAGACGTCAACACCACTCGTGTTCGTTCTAATCGGGAATGCTGCGCTGTGTAGTTTTTGGATCAAAGGTATTTTGTACTTGTTAAATAATTGTCAAATGATTTTCCCCCTTATGAAGAAGTGGTGAGCCAATGTTTGTGCACACCACTTACATCACAATGACTCGGGTACACTAGCAGCACCCTAATAGCCACCTGGAATGCCAAGGCAACCACGTTGCAACAGCCCAGCAGCCACCTGAAATACTGTAGCAACCACCTAGTAGCCATGCAGGACACCATAATAAGTCAAGTCAAGTTTATCTGTATGGCGATTTTTACAGTGGTGTTGTCACAAATCAGCTTTAGAGAAGTTTGAAAACATACAGTTACAATAGATCCCCCAGTGAGGAAGCCAGAGGAAACAGTGGCGAGGAAGAACTCCCTCAGACTGGAGGAAGAAACCTTGGGAGGAACCAAGACTCACAAGGGGAGAGCAGTCCTCCTCTGGTCAGACAGTGTTTACAGTTTAATAAGATGAAGACCAAATAGAAGCTGAGAGGATCTCTGTTTGAAGACTGGATGGTAAAGCTATAGAAACTGCACTGGTAGAGGCGGTCTCTGACTGAGGCAGTCTCTGATTGAGGCAGTCTCTGACTGAGGCCGTCCCTGACTGAGGCCGTCCCTGACTGAGGCGGTCTCTGACTGAGGCAGTCTCTGACTGAGGCCGTCCCTGACTGAGGTGGTCTCTGACTGAGGCCGTCTCTGACTGAGGCAGTCTCTGACTGAGGCCGTCCCTGACTGAGACCGTCCCTGACTGAGGTGGTCTCTAACTGAGGCAGTCTCTGACTGAGGCAGTCTCTCACTGATGCCGTCCCTGACTGAGGCCGTCTTTGACTGAGGCGGCCTCTGACTGAGACCGTCTCTGACTGAGGCTGTCTTTGACCGAGGCGGCCTCTGACTGAGGCCGTCCCTGACTGATGCCGTCTCTGACCGAGGCCGTCTCTGACTGAGGCCGTCCCTGACTGATGCCGTCTCTGACTGAGGCCGTCCCTGACTGATGCCGTCTCTGACTGATGCCGTCTCTGACTGAGGCCGTCCCTGACCGAGGCCGTCCCTGACTGATGCCGTCTCTGACTGAGGCCGTCTCTGACTGAGGCCGTCCCTGACCGAGGCCGTCCCTGACTGAGGCCGTCTCTGACCGAGTCTTTATGAACAGTGGGAGTGAGCTGAAACAGTCCCATCCTGTCTCAATGCTGCTACATCTGGGTGGCACAGTGATGTAATTGAGGGTACATTGAGGTAATTGAGTGATGTATCTCAGGATATAATATATAATATATAATAACCACGTAGCAACACTTAGCAACCACCTGGAATAACATAACAGCCCGGTCCCAGTAACCACCATTGCAAAAATACCATGGCACCACCTAGCAACTCTTTAACAACGGTGTTTGGTTGAATGATGATGTTTGTTGGAGAATTATGGTTCACCCATTCAGCTACAGCAGTTTAACCCCACCCGTTCAGCTACAGCAGTTTAACCCCACCCATTCAGCTACAGCAGTTTAACCCCACCCGTTCAGCTACAGCAGTTTAACCCCACCTGTTCAGCTACAGCAGTTTAACCCCACCCATTCAGCTACAGCAGTTTAACCCCACCCATTCAGCTACAGCAGTTTAACCCCACCCGTTCAGCTACAGCAGTTTAACCCCACCCATTCAGCTACAGCAGTTTAACCCCACCCATTCAGCTACAGCAGTTTAGCCCCACCCATTCAGCTATAGCAGTTTAGCTCCACCCATTCACCTACAGCAGTTTAGCCACACCCATTCACCTACAGCAGTTTAGCTCCACCAGTTCACCTACAGCAGTTTAGCCCCACCAGTTCAGCTACAGCAGTTTAGCCCCACCAGTTCAGCTACAGCAGTTTAGCCCCACCAGTTCAGCTACAGCAGTTTAGCTCCACCCGTTCAGCTACAGCAGTTTAGCTCCACCCGTTCAGCTACAGCGGTTTAGCCCCACCCGTTCACCTACAGCAGTTTAGCCCCACCCATTCAGCTACAGCAGTTTAGCCCCACCCATTCAGCCTATGGCATTTTAGCCACACCCATTCAGTCTACAGCAGTTTAGCCACACCCATTCAGCTACAGCAGTTTAGCCCCACCCATTCAGCTATAGCAGTTTAGCCCCACCCATTCAGCTACAGCGGTTTAGCTCCATCCATTCAGCCTATGGCATTTTAGCCACACCCATTCAGTCTACAGCAGTTTAGCCACACCAATTCAGCTACAGCAGTTTAGCCCCACCCATTCAGCTATAGCAGTTTAGCCACACCCATTCAGCTACAGCGGTTTAGCTCCACCCATTCAGCTATAGCAGTTTAGCCCCACCCATTCAGCTACAGCGGTTTAGCTCCACCCATTCAGCCTATGGCAATTTAGCCCCACCCAATCAGATACAGCAGTTTAGCCCCACCCATTCAGCTACAGCAGTTTAGCTCCACCAGTTTAGCTCCACCAGTTCAGCTACAGCAGTTTAGCTCCACCCATTCAGCTACAGCAGTTTAGCTCCATCCATTCAGCTACAGCGGTTTAGCTCCACCCATTCAGCTACAGCGGTTTAGCTCCACCCATTCAGCTACAGCAACTTCATGGTGAAGTTATAAGCAGTGTTTCCATCATAGACGGCTTTTTGAATTAATCACAAAAGAGTTCAGCTAATCAGAGCAGATCTCATTTACATAAATCAGTCTTTAAGGCACTGTATGTTTAACTGTAAGGGATAAAGGGAGATGTTTAAAATATAAAGTACAAAAATAATGCAGGATATGAACATTGAGAGACAAGTGGTTAAAACATTCCCAGTTTACTGTATGATGACGTTAATACGCTCAGGTACATACTGTCTTCAGTGACCGGAGCAAGTGTTCCTGAGGATGGAATATTTACAGACTGTTGTATTTACAGCAGAAAGTGAAGTGAAAACCCTCTTCTATCTCTTCTCCGCAACAAACTTTCTACTGGAAGCCCAAAGGGCGGCTGGCTTTTAACAGGATGAGCCGAGCACAGCTTTAGCATGACAGTCCGTAACACGTCTAAAGGCGATAAATCTCCCTCTGCCTTCAGGGCGGCTCTGGAGATCTATAATGTACTTTAAAAAACAGCATGGAAAGAATTAAGCCCCTCTTTTCCTGCAGAAACAGCTTGATGGAACATTTCGTTTAGCCCGAAAGAGCAGCTTTTTAAACCGGCTCTGTTGGGAGCACCTTGGGACCAGGCAGTTCATGGGGCCTTCACAGCAAATGAGGCGAGATTCCATTATCTGATAGAGGCATATGAGAGAAAGTTTCCTAATTCCAGATATGTCACGGCGGAATTTCATCAGTGGCGGAGAATGGAGGGGTAATCTCTAAGGACTGTGTTCCTGGGCTATCTGTAAACGGAGAGCGGCAGGACTGATAGCGTGGCAGTGCTGCAGAAGATGACACATAAAGTCAAGCACAGATGGAGATAGAAATCTCGGTTTGCTCAGCAGATCAGAGCAAGCGACTGCTCAGCCCTCAGCGCTCCGAGTTTAGAAAGAGTTTAGTACACGAGGAATATAAACACCTGGCGTCAGATTGTCTTACCGATTGTCTGGTTGAGCTGCTGTAAGTGGCTGAAGGAACAGCTGACTGAACGTGTTCCAGGTGTCTCTATGAGAACGTTGGTGCTTCTTGGAGTGTTTAGAGGAGAAGTTGGTGTGTGGTGAAGATGGTGATTTATTTTTTATTTTTTTGGAGAATGGTGGTGTTTTGTAAAGACTGATGGTGTTTGATGCAGAATTTTGATGCAGTGTTTGATGCATTGTGTTTATTGGGGAAATGGTTGCGTTTGGTAGAGATTGATGACGTTTGATGCAGAATTATTGTGTTTATTGGGAAAATGGTGGTGTTTTGCTGGAGAATGGTGGTGTTTATTGGGAGAATGGTGGGGTTTATTGGGAGAATGGTGGTGTTTATTGGGAGAATGGTGGGGTTTTGATGGAGAATGGTGGGGTTTATTGGGAGATTGGTGGTGTTTATTGGGAGAATGGTGGTGTTTTATAGAGAATGGTGGTGTTTTGATGGAGAGTGGTGGTGTTTATTGGGAGAATGATGGGGTTTATTGGGAGAATGGTGGTGTTTTATAGAGAATGGTGGTGTTTTGATGGAGAATGGTGGTGTTTATTGGGAGATTGGTGGTGTTTATTGGGAGAATGGTGGTGTTTTATAGAGAATGGTGGTGCTTATTGGGAGAATGGTGGTGTTTTGATGGAGAATGGTGGTGTTTATTTTAAAACACTGGTCTCTGTTTACTCAGCAGATGAGACCGAGCTCTCTGCTCAACCTTTTATAAAAATATATAAGCTGTATCTGGGCTATTCTAGCTGTTGTCAGCCCAGTCTTTCATTCCTGCAGTGCAGTTTTATTAAAATGATATTGTTTTCTCACTGAGCTTCTGAAGGCTCTCTTTATTAGTGTGTAGTTTGTCTCAGTCCAAACCTTGGAGGTCTAATAATCAGAGTGCTGGCCTCTTTAAAAGTATTTAATGTTTTTTTAACAGTTAAGCTGTTCGGTCATTGCTGTAATGGAGGATTTGAGAGTGCAGTGTTTGTTGATACTGCAAATGCATTTGGCTAATTGGAAGGTGAGTGTGGCCAGATGGAAAACTCATTTGGTCTAAACAGTCAAAAATGAGTGATAAACTTCTCAACTATATTTCTACATTTGACCCTATACCCCCCAAAAATTGTAACATTTTTCCAAATTAAATGTGGACTTCCACCAAAATATCCAACATTTCTGCATAATTAAGTGGTTAAGATGTAAAGAGCGGTTCAGAGCGGTTTGGTTTCTAGAGAAACTCACAGAGTCCGAAACGTACCGAGTCAGAGCTGCTCACAGTGGTGGTGATGGGAACCAGACGTCCCCCTCTAAAAGCTCCTCACAGTGGTGGTGATGGGAACCAGACATCCCCCTCTAAAAGCTCCTCACAGTGGTGGTGATGGGAACCAGACGTCCCTCTAAAAGCTCAGAAAGTTCCTACATGAACTGGCTCTGAATTCACTGCCTGATGACTGAGACGCTGTTTTATGAGAGTTTAGGGAACTTCAACTCCATTCATGGTGGAGGGAGACATGCAGGGCGCTGTGTGGCAAAATAGTCCCCAAAGAAAACTCATTATTCCAGATTTTCCACTATTTTCCATCATCAACATTCCATATAAGCTCAGAAGACTCGTGTAGGTTCTCTGGTGGTTCTGGATGGTAAATAAAGTGTCTATATCTGTGTTGTAGTCATGGCGACGCCTGGTTCCCATCACCACCACTGTAAAGAAATTGGCCAATTTTTTCTACTTTTTCCTTTCTTGCTTACGTACAACTGGCACTGTAAACTTGGTGTCATTCAGCCTTTATAGCCTATTTTCTTTCCTCATTCCTCCGCTGAGCTCTTCAGACAGCCAGCATTTGTTATTGGCAGATCCTTTAGAATTAGAGACGAGCTTTCACAGCGATATTAGCTGAACTGCAGTCAGCAGCGCTGATTCATACAGCAGCCAGAAGACACCTGCCAGAGTGTCGAACTGAAACGAGGTTCTTTTTACTTTACTGAGCTCATGAATAAACGCCAATAATACACCAATAATTAGCTATAAAACTGTTTACTTTGACGGCCTGTATGGACAGGTTTGAGTCACAAACATGGCTAAAATGTAAAAGGATAGCATCACTGTTGTTTTGATGAAGCTACCCTGTCCTAAATTATCCAGATAGTCCGTCTAATGAGTTAATTCAGTTACTTTAAGGTCCCCAATTGCTGATGCAGCTTGTATAACCTCCATAGAAAAGCACTGCCCAATAGAATGCGATGATCTGGATCAGCTGCACGTGATCCTAAAGCCACCGTGTCCAATACCTAGAGGGGTGTAAACCCCCCAGCATTGGGCTGTGGAGCAGTGGACCTGGGTTCTCTGGAATGATGGAGCTCCATCCAGCACCTTTGGGATGAGTTAGTGATGTAGAACTGACCATCCAACATCAGTACCTGACCTCACTAATGCGTAATCAAATCCTCACAGCAATGTTCAAGAGTAGAGGCTGTTACTGCAGCGAAGGGACAGCCTGACTATTAATACCCTTCGTGTCGGAAGAAACTCTGGTATCTAAAAAAAAGTTTGAATATAGTTTTCTCTCTTTCAGAAGATGGTTCTTCATTTGCATGCTTAAATGGTTCTCTGCATGGTGAAATGGTTCTCCAGATTGATGGAGAATGTGTTGTATATAGTTCTTCATAGCCCCAAAAAGGGTTAAGCTATTGTTACTATATCATGCTTGTTGGTGCTACGTAGAACCATTTTCAAAAAAGATATAGATACAGAACCATATACAACACGTTCTCCATCAGTCCGAAGAACGATTTGACAATGTAAAGCATGCAAGTGGTTCATTGAGTGTTCATGGTTCTATATAGAGCCTTTGTCTTTACTAAAGAACCCTTGAAGAACCATCTTTAAGAGTGCAGGTGTCAGTGAAGCAGGTGATACTGCTTTTCTCCTCCTATGTGATTCTTACCCCTGATTATGCAACGTGTATTTTTGAGAAGGTAATTATCTGGAGTATCTGACAGGTGGATCATCTCCACTGTCTTCTGCTAGCACTGCTTCCAGGTGTGACTTCACTAATAGAGGCTCATGAAGATACCCTGACAGGTGGATGCATCTCAAATATAGCCATCAGTGAGGAGCTCTCAGGGACTTCTAGGTCTTTAGAGAAGGTGTGATGATTTCTCTGGAATTAAAGAAATACTCTACATGTCGATGATTGGTTAGGGAACCAGCCCTGTGACCGGAAGGTCGCTGGTTCGATCCCCTTGGCTGACAGTCCATGATAGAAGGGCCCTTGAGCAAGACGGCTAACCCCGAACTGCTCCCGGGCGCTGTGGATAGGGCTGCCCACCGCTCGGGGCAAGTGTGCTCACTGCCCCCTAGTGCATGTGGGTGTTTCACTGCACGGATTAAATGCAGAGGTCTAATTCCACAGTGTGCAAAACACAGTTGGCTGATGTTTCTAAAGGAGTCTAAAGTCAAAAGGATGAAACTCTGATTGCAAGCCTACCCCATCTGGATTGCTTTCTCTGAGGTATCTATGTAGATACAGCCAGGTCAGCTATCCTGTGGGTTATGACTTCAGGATCTGGAAAGTTAGATCATCCCTCTGGGGTCCACAAACTTGCCCACATGTCAAACTCTCTTTCTCTATATCCGTTTGTGTATTTTTGTGATGATCCAGCTGAGAAATCCAGTTCAAACCCTTCCTGAATCCGTAGAGATCCTTTTCACTCCATCTCATCACGAGATCATATGACACTCACATCCGGGGTTATGAGCCTGTGAAGAGGGGCTGAGATGCACATCATCTGCCTCTCACCGTGTGGAGCTGCTGGATTCATGTGTCCGTCTACATTCTGTGTGAAACTGACCGACGGACACTCAGGAGATCACTAAGGACTGATCGTCACGCCGGAAGCCCTTCATTCTTCATTCAGTCCACATCGGAGTCTCGTGTGAAACGGCGTCAGAGAGTTTCCAGCTGCTGAAGCTGCTGAAGCGGGTTTGAAAAGTAGTGATGAAGATAACGGAGCGTTTAGATATGAAACACATGAGGATCAGGTTCTATGAAGAACCTTTAGAGGAGAGATTAAGAGGTGGACAGATCCAGAGAGAGAATCAGACACAGAGGGTTAACTAAAATGCTTTGGGACCAGTTTTGAGAGCCAAAAGTCTTCTTGAAGTTGTAGATATGTCACTGACTGAATGCGAGTCATGGTTTAAAAGGGGGCCTCTCTGGCAGAACTCTGCACTGAGTCACTGTAACACTGATGCACTCAAGATCAGATATATGATCATGTTAGATCTCTGATAGAAGCTTCATATAAAACATATGCAAATGTCCTGTTTAATCTAGAACAGCCAAAAAATGAATGTACACCAGCATTAGGTTAGTGGTAACACACTATTGGAAACCCCATAGAGGCGCAGCAGAGATTAGCATTACTGTCCAGATGTTTTAGTCTTTAATTGCGTGTCAGATAAAATATCTAATATTTCTCGTTTTCTAAGAATATCAAGATTATTAAACCTACTTACAGACGTCTCCAGTTATATAAAATAAAATGATTTACCCTAGTACACAAAAAAACAGTAGTAATTGATTTTTACATTACAATTTTCCAACCTTTATCCCTTAAGATAGACTTTAAGACAGATATATGTAGATGAGCCATGCTCTCATTGGCTGTGTTGCATTGTCACTCATTCAAGAAGCAATCTGGGCTAACACTCCTTATAGCTTCAGTGTGAATGGGTGGAGCTGAACCGCTGTAGCTGAATGGTGGAGCTAAACTGCTGTAGCTGAATGGTGGAGCTAAACCGCTGTAGCTGAATGGGTGGAGCTAAACTGCTGTAGCTGAATGGTGGGGCTAAACCGCTGTAGCTGAATGGGTGGGGCTAAACCACTGTAGCTGAATGGGTGGAGCTAAACCTCTGTAGCTGAATGGTGGGGCTAAACCGCTGTAGCTGAATGGGTGGGGCTAAACTGCTGTAGCTGAATGGTGGAGCTAACCCGCTGTAGCTGAATGGGTGGAGCTAAACCGCTGTAGCTGAATGGGTGGGGCTAAACTGCTGCAGGCAGAATGGGTGGGGCTAAACTGTTCCAGGCTGAATGGGTGGAGCTGAACTGCTGTAGGCTGAATGGGTGGAGCTAAACCACTGTAGCTGAATGGGTGGGGCTAAACTGCTGTAGTTGAATGGTGGAGCTAAACCGCTGTAGCTGAATGGTGGAGCTAAACCGCTGTAGCTGAATGGGTGGAGCTAAACTGCTGTAGCTGAATGGGTGGGGCTAAACCGCTGTAGCTGAATGGTGGAGCTAAACCGCTGTAGCTGAATGGGTGGAGCTAAACCGCTGTAGCTGAATGGTGGGGCTAAACCGCTGTAGCTGAATGGTGGAGCTAAACCGCTGTAGCTGAATGGGTGGAGCTGAACTGGTCCAGGCTGAATGGGTGGAGCTAAACCGCTGTAGCTGAATGGGTGGAGCTAAACCGCTGTAGCTGAATGGTGGGGCTAAACCGCTGTAGCTGAATGGTGGAGCTAAACCGCTGTAGCTGAATGGATGGAGCTAAACCGCTGTAGCTGAATGGGTGGGGCTAAACTGCTGTAGCTGAATGGTGGAGCTAAACCGCTGTAGCTGAATGGTGGAGCTAAACTGCTGTAGCTGAATGGGTGGAGCTAAACTGCTGTAGCTGAATGGTGGAGCTAAACCGCTGTAGCTGAATGGGTGGAGCTGAACTGGTCCAGGCTGAATGGGTGGAGCTAAACCGCTGTAGCTGAATGGGTGGAGCTGAACTGGTCCAGGCTGAATGGGTGGAGCTGAACTGAAGTTGGCTGAATGTCTTGTTTGGGTGGTTTAGGACAGAACAGTGAGAATTTAGCTTGATAAAAGATAAGATTAGTAAGAATAGTGAGAAAAAGGATGAATCGCCTAGAAACGTTCTCTTGTTCTCTTGTTCTCTTGTTCTCTTGTTCTCTTGTTGGTTGTAATTAGATTCTGACTAAAATTTGATGTGCTGTGTCCAGCTAGGATGATGTCGCTGGCCGAGATATCGTTTACTGCGGAGGTGTACCGTTAGATTTCTCCCGAAGTCGTCCTTTCTCTGTGCGGTGCCCGGAGTGGTGGCCGGCCTCGTGTATCAGCTGCTGCGCTGCAGGCCCAGTTTTTTATAGCTGAGCGACTCGAGGGAGCTCAGCTCTTCACACACACACACATGCAGACCAGGCCAGATCACCACGCCAGCAGCTCAAGGACGGAGGGAGATGGATGGTGCGGGTTTGCAGAAGGGAGGGTTAGCGGCTCCTGCAAGGTTAGCAAATTAGCAAGATGCTCTGCCTGGCGCTGCTAATGCTAATTCTCAGATGAACTTTAATGCTGTGTCAGCGCAGCCAGCAAGTTCACTGAACTTCTCCACCATTCAGCTGCAGCGGTTTAGCCCCACCCATTCAGCTACAGCAGTTTAGCTCCACCCATTCATCTACAGCGGTTTAGCTCCACCCATTCAGCTACAGCGGTTTAGCTCCACCATTCAGCTACAGCAGTTTAGCTCCATCATTCAGCTGCAGCGGTTTAGCTCCACCATTCAGCTACAGCAGTTTAGCTCCACCATTCAGCTACAGTGGTTTAGCTCCAGCTACAGTGGTTTAGCTCCACCCATTCAGCTACAGCGGTTTAGCTCCACCCATTCAGCTACAGCGGTTTAGCCCCACCCATTCAGCTACAGCAGTTTAGCTCCACCCATTCAGCTACAGCGGTTTAGCTCCACCCATTCATCTACAGCGGTTTAGCCCCACCCATTCAGATACAGCGGTTTAGCTCCACCATTCAGCTACAGCGGTTTAGCTCCACCCATTCAGCTACAGCGGTTTAGCTCCACCCATTCAGCTACAGCAGTTTAGCTCCATCATTCAGCTGCAGTGGTTTAGCTCCACCCATTCAGCTGCAGCGGTTTAGCCCCACCCATTCAGCTACAGCAGTTTAGCTCCATCATTCAGCTACAGTGGTTTAGCTCCACCCATTCATCTACAGCGGTTTAGCCCCACCCATTCAGCTACAGCAGTTTAGCCCCACCCATTCAGCTACAGCAGTTTAGCTCCATCATTCAGCTGCAGCGGTTTAGCTCCACCCATTCATCTACAGCAGTTTAGCTCCACCATTCAGTTACAGTGGTTTAGCTCCACCATTCAGCTACAGCAGTTTAGCCCCACCCATTCAGCTACAGTGGTTTAGCCCCACCTGTTCAGCCTGCAACAATTTGGCCACACCCATTCAGCTACAGCAGTTTAGCCCCGCCCCTCCGAACCAATAGCAGTTTAGCTCCACCCATTCACACTAAAACAATAAGGAGGGTTTTAGCCCAGACTGCTTCTTGAATGAGGCACAATACAGTCCAGCCAATCAGAACATGGCTCATTTACATATATCAGTCTTAGTCTATGGCATGTAAGATTTGTATGAATCATTTCAGATGATGAACTTATAATCCAGAATCAGCTGCTGCTGAGTAGAATCTCCAGGAGTGAAAGAAGGTGAAGCTTTCAGAAACGCTGCTGAGGGAAATGAGGAGCAGCGCAGGTCAGCAGATCTCCTGCAGGCAGACTGATCACACGTCTGATTAGGTTATGCTTTTTTATCTGGATATTGTTTTCCACCCCTCAGGTCTTAAACGCTTGTTCAGTTTGTACTTTTGTATTGATTATTATTTTGTGATTATTGGGTGGACGGCACCTGATTGGACATGGAGACGTCCTGAAAGCGAAAGCAGGTGTTGCATGATAACTGAAGATGGTACTGGGCTTCCTTGCGATGAGTACAGGAAATAGTTAAACAATCACACTGACAGACCTAAAATCCCTGCTTATTGTATTCATACTGTTTGTGTTTAGAGCTTTTCTGAGCAAATGGACACTGACTGGCCAGATAAACAGTCATTTCCCTCAACACCGACCTCAGGACCGACGGATCCGGGGGGCAGTATCCGGCCTGCTGTAAGGAACCAAATCACTTCATGATCGTCATATTCCGTAATTCTCTACAATCACTCTGCAGTTAAACTGTCAGCCGGCAATCCTGACGTTAGACGGCAGCTCGGCCGAGTTGTTCGGCGAAAAGCCTGAGGAGCGTCAGCCGAGAGCCAGAGGAGGGAATAAAGCAGCTCCTTCTTAACTGCCATTTGGATATTAGTTGAGCCGCTTCCATTAAGTGGCTCCTCAGTATGGCATTTTTACTGGCGGCTCCACTTAGAGCTCCATTTAAAGCCCCTCTCTCGCCAGCCTGATCGCCCGCACCGCGTAAATCTCTCTCGGACTGACTGCAGGAAACGATGGAGGGAACAGAGGCCAACGTGGAGGAGAAGTGAAGGAGAGATAAACGATGAACAAGAGGGACGGCCGAGGCGGCGGAGCGGATCGTTTGAGCCGCGTCAGAGTTCATCGTTATCATTCTGTCATCATTATAATGATCATTTTTTATTTAAGGCTTAAATCTTCACATTGAGTTTTATGGAATTTTAAACACGGGGAGGTGCACGTAGGCTGCGGTGGAACCCTTCCCGCTACATAGAACTACTGCAGGAGTGATGAGACGTTACTGTCGCGTGTCATAGCATCCAAACTCTGAGCTACAACAGCCTTAGTTTAGATTCCTGCGCTGTCGCGATAAAGGCCTCGTTCAGACTGACAGCCCACGTCTGATTTTTCGCAATGCAGATTCATTTCTGATAGTCTGAACAGCAAACAACATATGAAACCTTATTCCTGGCAAATCCAGATTGTATCCAGATTCATTTCTGGTAGTCTAAACAGCTAAAAACACATGAATTCTGATTTCTGGTAAATCCAGATTGTATCCAGATTGATTTCTGGTAGTCTAAACAGCAAAAAACTGAATGAATTCTGATTTCTGGTAAATCCAGATTGTATCCAGATTCATTTCTGGTAGTCTAAACAGCAAAAAACTTAATGAATTCTGATTTCTGGTAAATCCAGATTGTATCCAGATTCATTTCTGGTAGTCTGAACAGCAAAAAACTGAATGAATTCTGATTTCTGGTAAATCCAGATTGTATCCAGATTAATTTCTGGTAGTCTAAACAGCAAAAAACTGAATGAATTCTGATTTCTGGTAAATCCAGATTGTATCCAGATTCATTTCTGGTAGTCTGAACAGCAAAAGACACATCACAGCTGCACACAGTGACCACGGCAACAATTCAGTATCTAGAACTTCGTATTTTTATCCAAGTGCATGACAACGTCAGTTAAATGCACAGCAACATCTGCACCGTTTCAGGTGTTTGATGTACGTGGCGAGGTCTTTGTCACCCTAGCAGACATAAACTTTGTCTTTTGTCAAGACTGTGAAGTGGCGGTGTGAAGTGACAGCTCGGCCCTCGGCCTTACAGTTAAACCCGCCTGCTGGTTCATAACCAGCGCTCAAAACGCAGCTTACGCTTCCGTCCCAGAGAGATGCGCAGTTTACTTTCACTAATTTCACTAAATTAAAGTTATTAAAGAAAAAGATGAGACATTCATCAGGTTTATGTTCTGTACAGCGTCTCTCCCTCCACAGCAGGGTAAAGCAGCTGTACCTCACCGGTCAAGCGGCCCGTTCCTGTCAAAGTCTTGGTTTCCTAGCCAATCCCATGCGAGCACTAGTGAACATTCGTGTTTAAATTGTTCCTGTCCTGAGAAGGCCAAGGTTTCTGCACTACACGCTGCTTTATTACACTACATGTCCAAAAGTTTGTGGACAGCTGCTCTTCCCGGGTTTCTTCTGACATCAAGGTTATTCCAGGGACAAGGTTATTCCAAGGTTATTCCAAGGTTATTCTCACTTTGCTGCAGTAACAGCTTCCCCTCTTCTGGGAAGGGTTTACGGTAGATGTTATAACATTTGCTTTGAGGATTTGATTGCATTCAGCCCTAAGAGCATTTATGTGGTCAGGTACTGATGTTGGATGATCAGTTCTGGTTTACAAACGCCACTCCAGCTCATCTCAAAGGTATTGGATGGAGCTCCATCACTCGAGTGAGGTGGTTCCACTGCTCCATGGCCTGATGCTTTATACCGCGTGACGTGATAGACTGGGCAGGTTGACCTCAGGTTCATGTGTGGCTGCTCCAGACTGTCCAATTCTATGGTCAGTGCATTTCTATAAAGATTATAAGATGTGTGAGTGCCACTGAACTCCTGTGCCAGCAAAGGGAGCACCTGAATGCACTTATTCAGTAGCTGAATGCGCTAATAAGAAGAGGTGTCTGGATACTTTTGGACATTTAGGGTATCTTTGTAATTATGTAAGGTAGTTAAATAAATAAGGAGTTCAAAGAGTCGAGCTGTGCGCGTTCAGAGTGGATTTGATGGAGAAGCTTCATTTATTAAGAGAAAAGAGATCAGAGATGTGAAATGTGACACTTTTGCTCTCAGTTGTGGTTTTTGGAAACAGCTACAGAAACACTTTCAATTTGTGTCTATTATATCTAATAAAGGACTTTAATATATTTTAATAGATACAGTTATGGAAATAGAGTCGCTAATATTATCATAAAACAGCGTCTCAGTCATCAGGCAGTGAATTCAGAACCAGTTCATGTAGGAACTTTCTGTAGGAGCTTTTAGAGGGACGTCTGGTTCCCATCACCACCACTGTGAACGGTTCTGACTCGGTACGTTTATCTAGAACAGAGAGTTTCACAGCGAACTGCTCTGAACTGCACTGATTACATTTTAACTAATTAATTATGTGGGAATTTAGGGTCATTTGGTGGAATTGTTGCACTGTTTGGGGAGCTGAGGTGTGTCTGAGTGAATTTTACGGGACGCTGTTTGTTGTGTGTAGCTAAGCTGCTGTGAGATTTTCCATTAGCATCTAAACTCTCTACTCTTCCTCCTACAGCCTAAAGCTCGTCCAGACACATCGTTACCTCTCAGAGCTAATTTACTCTCTCTCTCTCTCTCTCTCTCTCTCTCTCTCTCTCTCTCTCCCTCTCTCTATCTCTCTCTCCCTCTATCTCTCTCTCTCTCCCCCTCTGTCTTTCTCTATCTCTCCCCCTCTCTCTTTCCATCTATCTCCCTCTCTCTCTGCCCCTACCCTCTCTCCCTCTGTCTCTCTCTCTCTCCCCATCTATCTCTCCCCCTCCATCTCCATCTATCTCTCTCTCTCCATCTATCTTCCTCTCTCTCTGCCCCCCTCTCTCTCCCCCCCTGTCTCTCTCTCCATCTATCTCTCTCTCTCTGTCCCCCCCTCCCTCTCCCCCGTCTCTCTCTCCCTCTCCCCCGTCTCTCTCTCCATCTATCTCTCTCTCTCTCTCTGTCTCTCTCTCTCTGTCTCTCTCTCTCCCCCCTCTGTCTCTCTCTCTATCTATCTCTCTCTCTCTGTGTCTCCCCCCTCTCTCTCTCTCTCTGTCCCCCTCTGTCTCTCTCTCCATCTATCTCCCTCTCTCTCTGCCCCCCTCCCTCCCTCCCTCCCTCTCTCTCTCTCTCTGTCCCCCCTCCCTCCCTCTCTCTCTCTCTCTCTCTCTCTCTCTCTCTCTATCTCCCTCTCTCTCTGCCCCCCTCCCTCCCTCCCTCCCTCTCTCTCTCTCTGTCCCCCTCTGTCTGTCTCTCCATCTATCTCCCTCTCTCTCTGCCCCCCCCCCCCCCCCCCCCTCTCTCTCTCTCTCTCAGGGCCGAGCCGATCCTGGCGAGAGTTAAAGAAGATCATATGAGGATTATCCTCCCGGCCATAGATAACATCAAATACAACACCTTCGAGGTGCAGCAGTACGCTAACGCTGCTCACGGCTACAACTGGGGGCTCTGGTGTATGTACATCATCCCCCCTCAGGATTGGTTGGACAAAGGCGATGAGACCGCCCCCATCAGGTACAGGCAGCCAATCAGCTTCTACATAATAAATGATGACTTTCACTGAAATATGAATGTGACCCATTAATATTTGAGATTTGAGCTCGGAGACCCTTTAGACCCTTTAGACCCTTTAGACCCTTTAGACCCTTTAGACTTTGAGACGTTTCCACGGTTCCCACCTTTTTGTAAAGCTGCCTTGTGAAAGTTTTATTTATTTATTTATTTATTTAGGAAATGCAGTTTTTTGGACTCACAGTCTCAGAATGAAGAATTATTAGTTGTGCTACTGATTCATACGTGTAGAACATCTTTCACACACCATGTTTGTTAAATTTCTAAATTGCAAATTTCAGAGTAAATTTTCCAGGTTATTATTATTTTTCATTCATAAAATTACATACAACATCAAATGTTTACCATTGCTATAAATTCTGAAATGCACTGAAACTGAAATATACAAACTTTTCATATTTTTAAAAATTTACTTATGAAATCATTACTATTATTATTTTTAATGCTCCTGATTAAATTTTCGCTTTACATTATAACTTCATTCATCATTTATCTTCATGCACATGCTCCTCTTTTTGTGAATTCACCAAATTTCTTTTTTTGATTGATTTGATTTACTAAATTATCGTTTTCATTCGTTCGAGAAGCTGAACTGTGTGATCATCTGCATCTTAGAAGGTTTCTGTAAGCCCAAAGCTGAAGCTGTAGCGCTGGTCTGTCCTGAAACTGGACTCATGCTTGTCCGGTTTGGTCTCCTATTGACCGTGTCAAAAGGCTCTGCAGGTCTAAAATCTGCGCCGATGCCAGAACTGGGATAGAATTTCAGACTCACAGAAGGGATATTAATAATTCATAACCCAGACGGGGAGCAGAGGGAAACATGACCGGTCCAGTATTACTGCAGATGACCCCCACTTTCACTTTACATCTATATTTACCTTCTCAGGCTGAGGCTTTGAGAGGATCTGTGTTCTCCTGTACTCCGTGAAGGGCAGCTGTCTGGACGTACACAATGCTGGACTCTGCGATTCATTAAGATAAGATTAAGATTAAGTGACCCTTATTAGTCCCACAACGGGGAAATTTCACCTCCGCGTTTAACCCGTCCGTGAAGTGAACCACCACATACACACTAGTGAGCAGACACACACTAGGGGGCAGTGAGCACACTTGCCCGGAGCGGTGGGCAGCCCAATCCCCAGCGCCCGGGGAGCAGTTGGGGGTTAGGTGTCTTGCTCAAGGACACCTCAGTCATGTGCTGTCGGCTCTGGGGATCAAACCGGCAACCTTCCGGTCACGAGGCTGGATCCCTGCCCCAAAATCTTCATCTGGGAAGAGCTGGGAGAAAACATAACAACATTCGCTGATCATTTACGCAAGATGGCTCTTCTAAACGGTCCTATATAGAACCATTATCTTTTACGAAGGATTATTTAATGGTTCTATACAGGACCATGAACACTCACAGAACCATTTGCATGGTGAAATGATACCTCAGATTGAAGAGCATGGAGAACGTGTGGTATATAGTTCTACACAGCACCAAAAAAGGGTTCTGCTATTGTTACCATGTCAAGCTTGGTGAGACGTCAGAGCGATCTCCAGTGGTGAGATGTCGGAGCGATCTCCAGTGGTGAGAGGTCAGAGCGATCTCCGGTGGTAAGAGGTCAGAGCGATCTCCAGTGGTAAGAGGTCAGAGCGATCTCCGGTGGTGAGACGTCGGAGCGATCTCCAGTGGTGAGAGGTCAGAGCGATCTCCGGTGGTGAGACGTCAGAGCGATCTCCAGTGGTGAGATGTCGGAGCGATCTCCAGTGGTGAGACGTCAGAGCGATCTCCAGTGGTGAGATGTCGGAGCGATCTCCAGTGGTGAGAGGTCAGAGCGATCTCCGGTGGTAAGAGGTCAGAGCGATCTCCAGTGGTAAGAGGTCAGAGCGATCTCCGGTGGTGAGACGTCGGAGCGATCTCCAGTGGTGAGATGTTGGAGCGATCTCCAGTGGTGAGAGGTCAGAGCAATCTCCAGTGGTGAGACATCAGAGCGATCTCCAGTGGTGAGACGTCAGAACGATCTCCGATGGCGAGGAGTCGGAGCGATCTCCGTTGGCGGGGAGTCAGAGCGATCTCCAGTGGTGAGAGGTCAGAGCGATCTCTAGTGGCGAGGAGTCGGAGCGATCTCCAGTGGTGAGACGTCAGAGCGATCTCCGTTGGCGAGGAGTTGGAGCGATCTCCGTTGGCGGGGAGTCGGAGCGATCTCCGGTGGTGAGAGGTCAGAGCGATCTCCGGTGGCGAGGAGTCGAGCTGAAGCTGAATATGAATTATTTTTGAATATGCGGAAGGAGTAGATTTGAATTTGTCCTTGTTTGGCGTCACAAAACCATTTTCACGTTGAAATATTTTCAGTTGAACACAAGATTTACGGGTCACATCATTACAAAATAAGCCCTAGAGACAAATTTACATCTTCACTTGTGAAGCCTTTTAGACGTGGACGTCTGCGGCTGTATTACAGAAAACTCTCAGGTTTTTGTCCTAAGTTAAGATCTGAGGTCAAGATCAGATTTTACACGAATTCTTATTACAGAAGCAAATCCGATCCTAATTTGGGAATCTTATCTGATCTTACAGCATCTTCTCTCCAGTTAGGAAATCTTAACTTACTACATTTAAGTCGACAATCAGTTGTTGTGTCTGTTTCCTAGAAACCAGCCGTAAGCACACACAGCTGAAACGTAAACACATCATCAAGCTCTGCTGTTTATCAGAGTCGCCCCCTGCTGTTTATCAGAGTCGCCGCTCCCCAGTTTCAGTCTCCATTTCCCAAACTCTTTAGCCGAGAGTGCTAACGTTCCTCCTCCTAATAAACAGACGCACGTTCAGCTCCGCCTCCTCATTATTCACCTCCATCACTGTAATACTCCATCATCTACATTAACACAGGAAGGTGATCAGAGGGGCGGTGGAGTTCGAGTCGGCAGCGTCTGAGATGTTTAAAACGCAGAGTTAGAAGAGAAAAACATCTCCCAGTGAAAGCCGCGTTTTACAGTAGGAATAAACGGAGCTCATTATGCTGGTAGTGAACTACGCTGCCCGTCACAGCATAAAACGATAGAAACAGACGATTAAAGCAGAAGTTTAGAAGCTCTGGAGTTTATCTTAAAGTTAAGAATATTTAGGATATTTTGGCAACTGAGGATGTTTCTGTGATGCTGTTTTCTTATCTGGAAATAAATATATGCTCATAGACTTAAGAGCTGTTGTTCTGTAATGCCTTCTGTCCTAACTTAAGCTTAACTGAAGTTGCCATGACAACAACATCTCAGACTTAAGAATTTTCTGTAGTACGGCCCCTGGTTCCCATCAGCACCACTGTGAACAGTTCTGGCTCTAGAACGGAGCGTTTCACACCAAACCGCTCTAAACTTTCCTTTTCGTTTTAACATCAGAACCATTTATTTCTGCAGAGAACTTTGAAAATCAGAGGCATTCCCCTGTGTGTGTGATGCTCTCTGTTTGAGAAGATGTGTAGTGTCACCGGCCTTTCCAGGGATGCTTTTTGTCCTGTGTGAATCAGTGAAAGTCAGTTGTCTCTGATGAGCAGTGTGAATCAGCAGTTGGGGGGGGGGGGTCCCATCTGAAGCGTCCGACTGTCTGTAGGTCTGACTGTCTCAGTCCATTTTAAATGAGCTCGGGCCCAGAGAAGGTGGCAGCGTTTCTGGATCCTGTTTATATTTGGGTTCTTCTTTGTGTTTTAGAGTTTAACAGCGTTTGTGGATGCAGTGATGAACTGTGTTCACAGTCAGTGGTTTTCAGAAGTGTTTCTGAGCCCATGCAGTGATTTCCACTACAGAATCATGTCTGTTTTTAATGCAGTGCTGCCTGAGGGCCCAAAGATCACGGCCAGCAGATACTGGTGTTCAGCCTCGTCCCTCACAGACAGAGATT
>NC_051230.1:800325-870325 GCF_015220715.1 Pygocentrus nattereri | reverse complement strand
AGAGATGGGTAGGTGCATGGATCATTGATACATTGATAGGTGGATGGATGGATAGATGCATGGATGGAAGATTAAAATGGATGGATGGATGTTTTGGTTATGGTTATGATAGGTTGGTGGATGGATGGGTGGATGGATGGGTGAATGTTTATGGTAAGTGGATGAATGGATTGAGGGATGATGGAAAGGGGGTTAGGTGCGTGGATCATTGATAAGTGGATGGATAGATGTATAGATGGACAGAAGGGCTGGAGGTTAGGGAACCAGTCTTGTGACCAGAAGGTCGCCGGTTCGATCCCCAGAGCCTTCAGCAAGACACCTAACCCCCAACTGCTCCCCAGGTGCCGTGGATAGGGCTGCCCACCGCTCCGGGCAAGTGTGCTCACTGCCCCCTAGTGTGTGTGTGTGTTCACTAGTGTGTATGTGGTGCTTCACTGCACGGACGGGTTAAATGCAGAGGTGAAATTTCCCTGTTATGGGACTAATAAGGGTCACTTAATCTTATGATGGATGGATGGAAAAATGAGCCAGGTAGGGTTCTAGGTCCATCACTGACTATGAATATGAGCTGTAGTCTAAGCAGTGTTCCGGGTAGTTGTCAGGAATGTAAACCAGCAGCAGCTCTATGTGGAACTCTTTACTGAGTCACTGTAACACTGATACACACAAGCTCAGATACACAATAACGTCTGTTACACGATTCAGATAAAACAAGTGGAATGACCGATACAAGCTTCAAATGTTCGTGTATTTCAGCGTTAGCTCAGAGCTACATTAGACATCCCACTCTAACAGCCACAGTTCACCACTGGTGTGTGTAACATCGGTGAATAATATCGTGCTTTTGTTTGCGTAATTCCAGCACTGTTTCTGGACATTGGACCCTCGTAGTAATTAGAAAGCGAGACTGCAGCCTCACATGAAGTTATGATTCATTTCATCTACAAACATTCGGAATTGGGGCAGATACTTAATCACATTCCCCTCTCTTCCTTTCCCAAGACCTCAGACCGCTTCAGGGGTCAACAGAATGTCTGAATTTCTGGTTCCACTAGGAAATGTGCAGCCTGGAGGAAGAGAAAATAAGCTTTCCTTTCCTCTTTTCGGTGCTGAAGTGCAGCGGCAGAATGGCTGTAAAGGTGTTGGAGAATTCGGAGAATGCAGATTCCTCTTTAAAAGCGTCAGTGGGTGAAGTTTAACGCTGGAAGACGCCGCTGAGTTGGAGGGGGTCTGTTTAAATTCACGAAATTCTTCCCTTTACTGGAGTGGAACGTCCTTGAAAGGGAGAGCAGATGAGAGTTATTTCGACGAAAATGCTTTCATTCACTCCAAAGCTTCTTTGCTAGAACCGCTTTCAGATTCATTACCGCGCAGGTGGACGGGTTCATCTTCTCAGCTCACACTGTGTAATAAGTTCACGCGGAGCATTTATCAGTCCAGCTTCTGAGAGAAAACACAGCTATTGTAAGTCTGGAGCCACTTTGCCGAGCTGTTCAAGTGAAATTGCTTAATTATATGTAGGAATATGCGGTTAATTATCAAATTCATTAGTTTGAATGTGCACTTCTGACACTTTTCAGGTTTTCTTGGCATCAAAAATATATGAAAACAGCAAAAATGTTATTGTGTACGCACAACAATAACGTTCCGTCAGGTTCTAATCAAAATGTTCTACCCTCCATGCTTAAAAAAAGATGGTTCTTTAGATGTTCTTTATTAAAGACAATGGTTCTATATAGAACCACAAACAGTCAAAGAACCAGTTGCATGGTTAACTGGTTCTCTGCATGGTGAAATGGTGCTTCAGATTGATGGAGAAGAGCATCCTTCTATTGTTACAAGCTTGACATCATAAGGCAGAACCCTTTTTGGCACATGTTTCCAATTATCTGAAGAACCATTTCACCACAAAAAGCATTCAAAGGGTTCCTTGAATGTTCATGATTCTATGCACAGAGATTGTTCTTCAAGGGTTCTATAGTAAAGAAAATGGTTCTATATAGAACCATGAACACTCATTGCATGATTAAAGGGTTCTTCACATCATTAAATGGTTCTTCAGATTAATGGAGAATGTGCTGGAGATGGAACCCAAAACCATGAACCATGTACAACACATTCTCCATCTTCTTCGAGCATTCATGGTTCTGTATAGAACCATTTTCTCTACTAAAGAACACTTGACGAACACTTATTTTCAAGTCATACTGGGAAAACACTTCCAAGATTAAGTGACCCTTATTGGTCCCACAACGGGGAAATTCCACCTCCGCATTTAACCCGTCTGTGGAGTGAAACACCACATAGACACTAGTGAACACACACTAGGGGGCAGTGAGCTCACTTGCCCGGAGTGGTGGGCAGCCCTATCCACAGCGCCCAGGGAGCAGTTGGGGTTTAGGTGTCTTGCTCAAGGACACGCCATCACGTATGGTTGGGATCAAACCGGTGATCCACATTTGCATGCTGCCTAATAATCTGGTAATAATCCGACTATTAGCTCAATCGGAATATAATACGTCCATATATACACTTCAGTCGGAATAGTCTATTCAGTCCGATTGAGGCCATTAATAATACAATTTCTATCCGATTGAACGATCTGAGTAATCGTGTAAATAATCCTTAAAACAGAAGAATAATATCCGTGTAAACGCCTGTATCCGATTACGTTCCCTATCGGAAAGTTTAAGTCTGTTCTGCATGTGAGTCGCGTCACAGTGAGAGGTTATAGCGTTCAACACGTCAGCTTCTTTTTCACCAGCTTCTTGCTCAAATTTTCCCATTCCACCTTAAATGGTGCAGCAGCATAATGGAACTTTTGCCCCTTTTAAGGTGGTACAGGAAACTGAACTTCTGCCTTGTGGTTCTTCAGATCTTCTCCTCTTTGGCTGTTTGAGTTTGAGTCTGGGAGTTCAGCGTGTAGCCCCTCCCCTGCCCCGTGTCCTGTCTTGTCTTTTTCTGATTGTGCACACAGAACAGAGAACTAGTGAGGAGACATTCGCAGAATTTCACCAAAACTATATTGGATAGAGATTGTATACTGCACCTTTAATTCAGTTCAAATTGTTACTGCAATTATAATGAATTTGAAAAATGTTCAACACTGACAAATTTTACATGGTAAGATATAATTTCTACAATTAAAATTTGGGTTTTGAGATGTCATAATTTAATATTTAATGTAATTTTTTCTATTGTCAGCATTGTCTGATAAAGAAACTTTGTCAAAAGCATATTTTCCAAAAAGCTCACTGTAATTTTCAGATTTTCTTCTGTTTTTGACAAGTTTGTCTTTCTTTGTTTTCATTTCTTATATTGTGTCCGTTCTGGCAGCCAATCGGAGCACTTGGCATGGGTTTTTAATATGTATGACCTCATTTGCATATGCATTTCGATCGGCTGTTGCCTAGGTCACGGATGAAAATACCGCGGTATTAAACAGACGTGCTAATCACCGCCACAGCGACTTTATGAGCAGCTCTCGGTTACCACGTCACATGTTCTTGTAGCTCTGGCACCACCAAATCAATCAAAAACAAACTGGCCCGTTTCTTTGGTGATGTAACTGCCCCACCCACTCGCGCGGGAGTGTTCTAAGGAGCGTTTCAGGCCGGCCTGCTTTATGTATGAAACACAAAACATGGCAGCCAATCAGGACACGGCTAATGTGCATATGTCAGTCTTTGAATATTACAAGTGAGTCACAAGGAGAAAAATAAAATATGGGGAAAATGTAGGATATGGAGCCTTTAGGCCACGAAACCGCTGAGAAATGATTCGTGTGAAATCAGCCATTATGGCTTCCCATTCGCACGTAATTCCTTTTATTGAACATTGCGCTCTGTCAGTCTGTAAAATATGTCGGTGTCACCTCGAGTGCGCTCCGATATCCATCAGCACTGCTGGGGAAGAGTTGTTTGTCTGTAAATCTCTGAAAAGTCATTTTTCTTCCTAATTTTCTCGGAATAATGTTGTCCAACTCGCACAGCAGGGCTAATGAAGGCTGCATGAGCGCGCAAATGAATGATTTACCACACAAAGGCATTAGAGGATTGAATTATTCAGAAATTAGCATTAAAATGATATGATTAGGACCCTGCACATCGGTTTCAGAGCCTGGCGTGGTACATAACGTTCCCATTAGCATTAGCATCCAGGCTCTTGAAGTGTGTTTGTTTACGTACGAGTCAGTAGGTGGCGCAGTAGGACGTTTATAACTATCTGCCTAAATCACGACACAGTGGCATGAGATCCATGCAGAGTGAAAGACGTGCGTAGGTTGGTTCTGATATACTGACTGGTTCGGTTCACACCGCAGTTTGGACCTCGCGGTTCGGTGCGGGTTTGGTACAAAGGCAAAAAGCAACAGAGACACCCAAAGCGTGAGTGAAACGCCACACACACACTAGTGAACACACACACACTAGGGGGCAGTGAGCACACTTGCCCGGAGCGGTGGGCAGCCCTATCCACAGCGCCCGGGGAGCAGTTGGGGGTTAGGTGTCTTGCTCAAGGACACCTCAGTCATGGACTGTCGGCCCTGGGGATCGAACCGGCGACCTTCCGGCCACAGGGCTGCCCATATTCATTAGAATAAGCCCCTCTAGTCCCTCTGGAAGTTCTAGATATGTCACTCGGTGAATATGAGCGGCAGCTTAATCAGTGGGTTGTTAGAAACAAGAAAGCCACAGTCCGCTAATCATGTCCGCTAATGTCTGTGACGAGCTTCAGGCCTGTGTTTAATCTGGAGCTGACCTCGAGTTCCAGGTTCCGCCATAAACGCTGCAGCAGTTTCATTCCAGTGTCTGGATGAGGCCGAATGTAACAGCTACGTCGTTTAAGGTGGAACGGAAAATTCGAACTTCACCCTCAAGTGTTCGTGCAAATCACCTTTAGCTCAGCGCTAACAAACTACGGCGAGGTTCTTCCCTCGGGTTCTTCACACCTCTGGCCCAAACTGAAGGCCTAGCGCTAATAGTCACTTTTACGATGCGCCGAGATTTTCCCACCACGTCGTACGTCTTCACGAATTAACGTCACACTTCAGAAAGAAGGTTTGGCTCGACGTTTCGGTCTTGAATGACCTCAAAATCTCCAGCTGTGGTATTTAGACACTCCGTTAGCACCAGGCTAACGTCAGTTAGCTCTAAATTATTTAGTAAATAGTTGAATTATTTAGAATTTAGCATTAAAATGGAATAATGAGGAAACTACACGAGTTCTGCATGTACTGCCCATTATTATTCGGACTCTTGCTGGTGTACACGCTTAAAAAGGATGGTTCTTCAAGGTTCTTTAGTAACGACAATGGTTCTATACAAAAATGGTTCTTCTGTTGTTCCAAGGATGGCGTTGTCACAATAGCTGAACCCTTTTTGGTGCTATATAGAACCACAATCGCCATGAATCTGAAGAACCATTTTACCTTGCAGTGGACCATGAAAATGATTCTTTGAGTGTTTATGGTCCTATATAGAACCATTATCTTTACTAAAGAACCCTTGAAGAACTGTCTTTTAGCGGACACTATTATTCAGAGTGACCTACAAGTTGTCCACTCAGAATGTGTCCGTTCTTAAAAAAGATGGTTCTTTGTAAAGAAAGTGGTTCTTTATGGAGCCACGAACACGCAAAGAACCTTTTGCATAATCAAAGGGTTCTTTGCATTGTGAATCATATGTGGTCCTTTAGACTGATGGAGTGGAGCCTTAGATTGTTCTAAAATAGGGTTCTAGGACCAAAAAGAGTTCTTCTGTTGTTACACTGTCAAGCTTGTAACAGTAGCAAAAGTCTATCTGGTTCTATACAGAACCATATGCAACACATTCTCCATCCATCTGAAGAACCATGCGCATGCAGGTGGTTGTTTGAGTGTTCGTGGTTCTATACAGAACCATCGTCTTTACTGAAGAACCCTTGAAGAAGCATCTTTATTGTAGGCACGTTTAGGAGCTATGAATGTGCTTTGCTGTCCACTCCAGTGTATCCTAGCTAGAACAGATAAGTTCTGAGCTGTAGACGGGAGAACGCGGGTTCTTTCTTTGGAATGTGTTGAAGTTGTGATCAATGCGAGTCGGTCCAGTTTAAACTCTACATTCTCCGCGGAGGCTTTTCCGCTGATCGCAGCGGAATCATTCCGACTGAGCGCCGTTTCTTTCCTCATTACCTGCTGCTGGAGGTTCAGCGCAGAGGAAAGCCGAGGCTTCAATCGGCTCCGGGGCTCATTCATGCCGAAAGGCCGCGCCAGTCCACTCTGTTTCACTGCCCAATTATTCCTTCAAAGAGCCGGCCAGGCCGCGAGACGGAGCCGAGACGCCGGGCTGGATCCGAGTGATTGATGGGTACATGTTTAGCGATTAGCTTCGTGCCATGACGCATAGAACCGCCGGAGCGTGATCGCTCTGAGCGGCGGCCGCGCTGAGGTCTTTGAGTATTCATGACTGCCTGTTTACTTCACAGCCCTCACACGTCCACCCACGGACGGGCCGGCTCAGCCCCGCGGTTCTCACCTCTACAGTCTGCAGAACGCTGCCAGGATAGAACAGCATGCAGTGTAAACCCCTACAGCTCTAGAGCCTCATCCAGAAAAACACTGCTAACACTTTCTTCTGCGTGCCTCAGGTTCCAGGTATTAACTGAGCAAGTGTGAAGTGCAAACTACAAAAGCACTAGATAATTATTTTTGGACGTCTTGATGGCGAGTTCCAATGCCCAGTAGGTTCTAGCGCTAGCATGACTGAGATTTCAGGACCCTCAGGACGTCACCCCTCCTTCTCGCCAGCAATCAGCAGGACCATCAGTCAACCTTCATTATGTTAATTCAGAGAGAAGCACTGAGGCAGCAGCTCTGTGGTGCATCCAGTACCTACTACTAACATCTGTCTGTAAATATATAAATATATAATCTACTGATTGTTGTTCTCAGTGTAATTTCTCCATATCATTATCAGTATATTTGATTTTCTACAGTAAATTAACAATAAAAATGTTTTGCACCGCATGTATATATATATATCATTATAAATGCCATTTTTATAGAACTAACTACAGTGGACAGTATTAGCCTTGTCTGCCGCCGTGTGAACCCTGCTGGCTGGCTGGTTCACTCCCACCGAGGCAGCAGCGAACGACTGACTGAACGAACTACCGAAACGAAATGAAACTCCAGCGAGGAAATGTTGGAGTGCTGTTAAACTGAAACAGGGAACAGTGCTTCCAATGCATTACCAAGACAACAGGCGTTAGTCGCTCCACAGCAGGGGAGGGGGCTACGTGGAGTTAAAGTCGAGACCCCCAAGGTAAAATATTCCTCCAGTAAAAGTAGAAGTTCCTCCCTTTAGACCTCCACTTGAGTAAAAGTACTAAAGTATTTCCTTCAAATGTACTTAAGTATAAAGTAAAAGTACTAAAAGAGGAATTCTGGCTCTGATGTCCTGTTATCATTTTTATAACCAGACTGGCTTCATGAACTCATTTCAGGTGAAAGTCCTCCAGCGTCTCTCTTGGTAAACCAGTCTTTTAATAGAAGGTCATTAATTAGTGACGCTGACGTCTATTAAAATGATCAGAAGCACAAAACACTGAAGGTAAACAGTTTCCATCAGGGAGAACCGAGTGGCTCTGAAATCACTTTTTACACACAAGCAAAGTTTCAGTTTCAGATTTATTTACAACTTAGTTCCAAGTTTAAGTTGAATAAAAACTGGCTTTAAACTCAGGATCACAGATGAGCTCCTTTACTATGTTGATCTGTAGGCGTCTGTTCATAAACATAAACCAGCCCAAACTCATTTACTATAAAATGAAATGGTGTTTGTAGAAATTCAGAAAAAAGCCGCGTCAGTCTCGACTGCATATGTGGACATATTTCTATATTGAGCTCTATTTACACAAAGTTAGGTTAGTTCATCATTTATGTTGAACAGACTCTCCCAAAGTTTTACGCTGCTGCGCTGACGTTGAACCGCGTGCTGCACTGGGTCGGTATGACCAACAGGTCAAAACCAGCTCTAAACAAAGTGACCGCTGGGCCCTGATTGGTGCTCTGGCTTTGCGCTTCTTTCGTTTTGACATGTTACGTTTTTATACACACAGAATCCAAAAGGAACCACAGATTTCTCAAAATGTAGGAGGAAAAAGTCGGATATTAGACTCTGAAATGTAGTGGAGTGAAAGGAAAAAGTCGCCCAGAACGGAGAAACTTCAGTACAGATACACCAAAAATACTAAAGTACAGAAACTAATTACATTTACTCAGTTACTCAGTTACTCAGTTACTCAGATACTCAGTCACTGTCCAGCACTGGTTTTTAGCTATGCTAACATACGTCTGCCCATGTTACATGGCAGCTCTGTGGATTTTCTTCATTTGTGCTGGAAGAGCTGTGAGTTAGCCGTCTCTCTCACTAACCGCCAGCGCTGGTGTTTATGGGGACTCTCTCCACTGGGCAAATTGCTACCAGTAAGAAAACCTGTACGTTCAACTTACACATATAGATTTGTTTCTGTAGTGCAGCATGAGCCACTGCTATTGATCTAGACTATTGATGCATTGGCTAGAACATCAGTCTCTCCAGCAGCGCCTGCACTGAATCAGGTCTAACCTCATTCTCCACTACAGCCTCTCCTTTCTTCAAAATTCACGAAGAGTAAAACTTCACCACTAAAAATGTGAATGAGACTTTAAAAATAGGCCGGTGTGCAATCAGTCAGGGCATTTAGCATCAATTTGGGCCACTCTGAGCCACTTCAGAGGGGTTTTAATCTCCCTCTCTGCCATTTTGCACAATTTAACACACATTAAACTGCAGTCTTGCTGCAGCTGAACCCTCCTAATGTCATTTGTTTCCCATTAACTTCTCTCACCTTCACTCCCTCCCTCCCTCCATCTCGCTCTACTTCTGCAGCTGTAGGAACCTCCTGCTTCACCCACCTGCAATAACCGCCCAGCTGAATTCTTTATACCAACTGATTTTACTCTGAATGCTAAAAATACTGGCTGATTCAAAACCTGCTGCGGTAGTAACGGAGTTTAGGAGCCTCTGCTAAAAGGAGCGTCTGCACTCATCAGAGCCAGAATTACTCTTTTAGTACTTTTACTGTAGATACTTTTACTGATTGGTGCTCTGGCTTTGCGCTTCTTTCGTTTTGACATGTTACGTTTTTATACACACAGAAACCAAAAGGAACGACAGATTTCTCAAAAAGTCGCCCAGAATGGAGAAACTTCAGTCCAGATACACGAAAAAATACTTAAGTACAGAAAATAATTACATTTACTCAGTTACTCAGTTACTGCCCTCCACTGCTGCTCAGTGATGCCACAGCCATCTGTAACCTGGAGTCCAAGAAAGTGAAATTGACCCCCCCCCCCCCCCCCCCCCCCCTTCTCTTGCCCTCTCGCCCGCCCCTCATCACACAGTGTGAGCAAAGCTGTTTTCACGAGAGATGTTAAAAATTTCTGAACCCAGATTTCTTTTTTCGGTTCTACAGTGGGAATATTTCTCTGCAATGAGCTTCAGGTCAAAAGAGCCTTATTATAGAGAGAGCTGAGATTGTTCTGAATATTTCCAGATATAATGTAAGGGTGTCACGTCGTATGCAAGAGACTTCAAAGGCGCATTGAAGAAGGTGTTTTAAAAACCAGCCCAGGGTTAAGCGGCTGTGTTGATACTGAGCCTTTGAGTTCAGGACGGTGCTGTAGCAGAGCTGATCAGGATTGCCAGCTTGTTCAGATGGATTGAAATGAAGATGTTAGATGTTTATTGTAGCATAAACATGCTTTTAACGACAGTATTGGCAGGTGTGCAGCAGTGAGTTAGACCCCGGGCTAATTGGTGAGGTATAAGATTCCATTGGTCAGACCATCACTTTAAGATGCATCATGGGCCTGAATGACTTCTTTCACTTGCAGCACTGATCAATATTCACCCAGTATAGCCAGAAACGCTATCGATCACGCTTTGGTCTCTCTGAATACATGCAGTCGTTATAAAGTGGGAATCAATTAGTGCGAGTTAATGAAGTGAGAGGTATTTACTACACAGATCAGGGCAGATTTTTCCCCTTAATAAGGTCAGCAGGGGTCAGTGTAGATACTGATAAACTAGTCAACAAGACAAATGACTAGAGCCCAACAGAAAGCGGTGGCAGCGGGAGCAGCGGTGGCAGCGGGAGCAGCGGCCGTGGAGCTCTGGGTCTGCGATGGTTTAGTGTACCTGCATGAAGTAATTGAGTTTCATTAATGAAGTTCTTTGTGCAAATACGGCTTTTTCTTTTCACATATTGGTAAAAAATACATCATCCAAAGCTGTAGTACATTTTTTAATTACAGTTATTATTTAGTTAAACTAAATTAGAAACTGTGCACTAAAATTTGCAGAAACATTTCATGTTTAGTCGTGTTTTCTTTATTTTACTTATTTATTTAAAACAAAACATGGTTTTCCTTTGACAAGGATCTTATGTCTTTGACTGTATAAATAATACACGACATACACTCATTATAAATGATATACGTGATATATACACTCAGTGACTATAAATGATATACGTGATATAAACACTCAGTGATTATAAATGATATACGTGATATAAACACTCAGTGACTATAAATGATATACGTGATATATACACTCAGTGATTATAAATGATATACGTGATATAAACACTCAGTGACTATAAATGATATACGTGATATAAACACTCAGTGATTATAAATGATATACGTGATATAAACACTCAGTGACTATAAATGATATACGTGATATATACACTCAGTGATTATAAATGATATACGTGATATAAACACTCAGTGACTATAAATGATATACGTGATATATACACTCAATGATTATAAATGATATACGTGATATAAACACTCAGTGATTATAAATGATATACGTGATATAAACACTCAGTGATTATAAATGATATACGTGATATAAACACTCAGTGATTATAAATGATATACGTGATATAAACACTCAGTGACTATAAATGATATACGTGATATATACACTCAGTGATTATAAATGATATACGTGATATAAACACTCAGTGACTATAAATGATATACGTGATATAAACACTCAGTGACTATAAATGATATACGTGATATAAACACTCAGTGATTATAAATGATATACGTGATATAAACACTCAGTGATTATAAATGATATACGTGATATAAACACTCAGTGACTATAAATGATATACGTGATATATACACTCAGTGATTATAAATGATATACGTGATATAAACACTCAGTGACTATAAATGATATACGTGATATAAACACTCAGTGATTATAAATGATATACGTGATATAAACACTCAGTGACTATAAATGATATACGTGATATAAACACTCAGTGATTATAAATGATATACGTGATATAAACACTCAGTGATTATAAATGATATACGTGATATAAACACTCAGTGACTATAAATGATATACGTGATATAAACACTCAGTGATTATAAATGATATACGTGATATATACACTCAGTGAGTATAAATGATATACGTGATATAAACACTCAGTGATTATAAATGATATACGTGATATAAACACTCAGTGATTATAAATGATATACGTGATATAAACACTCAGTGACTATAAATGATATACGTGATATAAACACTCAGTGATTATAAATGATATACGTGATATAAACACTCAGTGATTATAAATGATATACGTGATATAAACACTCAGTGACTATAAATGATATACGTGATATAAACACTCAGTGACTATAAATGATATACGTGATATAAACACTCAGTGATTATAAATGATATACGTGATATAAACACTCAGTGACTATAAATGATATACGTGATATATACACTCAGTGATTATAAATGATATACGTGATATAAACACTCAGTGATTATAAATGATATACGTGATATATACACTCAGTGATTATAAATGATATACGTGATATAAACACTCAGTGATTATAAATGATATACGTGATATATACACTCAGTGACTATAAATGATATACGTGATATAAACACTCAGTGACTATAAATGATATACGTGATATAAACACTCAGTGACTATAAATGATATGCGTGATATAAACACTCAGTGATTATAAATGATATACGTGATATAAACACTCAGTGACTATAAATGATATACGTGATATAAACACTCAGTGATTATAAATGATATACGTGATATAAACACTCAGTGATTATAAATGATATACGTGATATAAACACTCAGTGACTATAAATGATATACGTGATATATACACTCAGTGATTATAAATGATATACGTGATATATACACTCAGTGATTATAAATGATATACGTGATATAAACACTCAGTGATTATAAATGATATACGTGATATAAACACTCAGTGACTATAAATGATATACGTGATATAAACACTCAGTGACTATAAATGATATACGTGATATAAACACTCAGTGATTATAAATGATATACGTGATATAAACACTCAGTGACTATAAATGATATACGTGATATATACACTCAGTGATTATAAATGATATACGTGATATATACACTCAGTGATTATAAATGATATACGTGATATAAGCACTCAGTGACTATAAATGATATACGTGATATAAACACTCAGTGATTATAAATGATATACGTGATATAAACACTCAGTGATTATAAATGATATACGAGATATAAACACTCAGTGACTATAAATGATATACGTGATATAAACACTCAGTGATAATAAATGATATACGTGATATAAACACTCAGTGACTATAAATGATATACGTGATATATACACTCAGTGATTATAAATGATATACGTGATATAAACACTCAGTGACTATAAATGATATACGTGATATAAACACTCAGTGATTATAAATGATATACGTGATATAAACACTCAGTGATTATAAATGATATACGTGATATATACACTCAGTGATTATAAATGATATACGTGATATAAACACTCAGTGATTATAAATGATATACGTGATATAAACACTCAGTGATTATAAATGATATACGTGATATAAACACTCAGTGATTATAAATGATATACGTGATATATACACTCAGTGATTATAAATGATATACGTGATATAAACACTCAGTGATTATAAATGATATACGAGATATAAACACTCAGTGACTATAAATGATATACGTGATATAAACACTCAGTGATTATAAATGACATACGTGATATAAACACTCAGTGAGTATAAATGATATACGTGATATAAACACTCAGTGACTATAAATGATATACGTGATATAAACACTCAGTGATTATAAATGATATACGTGATATAAACACTCAGTGACTATAAATGATATACGTGATATATACACTCAGTGATTATAAATGATATACGTGATATAAACACTCAGTGACTATAAATGATATACGTGATATAAACACTCAGTGACTATAAATGATATACGTGATATAAACACTCAGTGATTATAAATGATATACGTGATATAAACACTCAGTGACTATAAATGATATACGTGATATATACACTCAGTGATTATAAATGATATACGTGATATAAACACTCAGTGACTATAAATGATATACGTGATATAAACACTCAGTGATTATAAATGATATACGTGATATAAACACTCAGTGATTATAAATGATATACGTGATATAAACACTCAGTGACTATAAATTATATACGTGATATAAACACTCAGTGATTATAAATGATATACGTGATATAAACACTCAGTGACTATAAATGATATACGTGATATATACACTCAGTGATTATAAATGATATACGTGATATAAACACTCAGTGACTATAAATGATATACGTGATATAAACACTCAGTGACTATAAATGATATACGTGATATATACACTCAGTGATTATAAATGATATACGTGATATAAACACTCAGTGATTATAAATGATATACGTGATATAAACACTCAGTGACTATAAATGATATACGTGATATAAACACTCAGTGATTATAAATGATATACGTGATATAAACACTCAGTGACTATAAATGATATACGTGATATATACACTCAGTGACTATAAATGATATACGTGATATAAACACTCAGTGACTATAAATGATATACGTGATATAAACACTCAGTGACTATAAATGATATACGTGATATAAACACTCAGTGACTATAAATGATATACGTGATATAAACACTCAGTGACTATAAATGATATACGTGATATATACACTCAGTGATTATAAATGATATACGTGATATAAACACTCAGTGATTATAAATGATATACGTGATATAAACACTCAGTGACTATAAATGATATACGTGATATAAACACTCAGTGATTATAAATGATATACGTGATATAAACACTCAGTGACTATAAATGATATACGAGATATAAACACTCAGTGACTATAAATGATATACGTGATATAAACACTCAGTGATTATAAATGATATACGTGATATAAACACTCAGTGACTATAAATGATATACGAGATATAAACACTCAGTGACTATAAATGATATACGTGATATAAACACTCAGTGATTATAAATGATATACGTGATATAAACACTCAGTGATTATAAATGATATACGTGATATAAGCACTCAGTGACTATAAATGATATACGTGATATAAACACTCAGTGATTATAAATGATATACGTGATATAAACACTCAGTGATTATAAATGATATACGTGATATAAACACTCAGTGACTATAAATGATATACGTGATATAAACACTCAGTGATTATAAATGATATACGTGATATAAACACTCAGTGACTATAAATGATATACGTGATATAAACACTCAGTGATTATAAATGATATACGTGATATAAACACTCAGTGACTATAAATGATATACGTGATATAAACACTCAGTGATTATAAATGATATACGTGATATAAACACTCAGTGATTATAAATGATATACGTGATATAAACACTCAGTGACTATAAATGATATACGTGATATATACACTCAGTGATTATAAATGATATACGTGATATAAACACTCAGTGATTATAAATGATATACGTGATATAAACACTCAGTGATTATAAATGATATACGTGATATATACACTCAGTGAGTATAAATGATATACGTGATATAAACACTCAGTGACTATAAATGATATACGTGATATAAACACTCAGTGACTATAAATGATACACGTGATATATACACTCAGTGATTATAAATGATATACGTGATATAAACACTCAGTGACTATAAATGATATACGTGATATATACACTCAGTGATTATAAATGATATACGTGATATATACACTCAGTGAGTATAAATGATATACGTGATATAAACACTCAGTGACTATAAATGATATACGTGATATATACACTCAGTGATTATAAATGATATACGTGATATATACACTCAGTGATTATAAATGATATACGTGATATAAACACTCAGTGATTATAAATGATATACGTGATATAAACACTCAGTGACTATAAATGATATACGTGATATAAACACTCAGTGACTATAAATGATATATGTTTATATTACGTTTCAGTCTCAGGTGACTCGATTTTTGTCTGGTGAGCTTATGATAAATGCACTAATTGGTTGGAACATGCAGACACTGTTGCTCTCACTAGATGTCGGTGAAGGAAATTGGAAACATTCTGTGGAGATTACAGGATCTTCATGTTCAGGTTCTGCTTTCAAAATATTTTGCCTCATTTACCAACTGGTCTTAAGAAGAAATTTCTTCTTGAACCCTCTCATGTAGTTGTGATGAAGACTCTGACGCACCAGTGTTCTCCTATGGGGGGTTTGTTCTTAGGTAAGAGCAGAATCTACACGCAGTCAAGAGCACAAAGGTGAGAACAGTTCTGCGCTTTAAGATCACGACAGGAATCTGACGGAGACTTTTTCTCAGAACCTTCATCAAGAACAGCCTCAGGAAGATACTGGAGAACGAGGCTTATTGTTGTGGAATTATTGGAAATGATAAATAGATTCTGTAAAGCAGGTTCTTTCCACTCATGCAGCTATACCACAATCCAGCGCTTTATAGATGGAAGGGAATCTTATTTTACAGCGTGACTTATTGAGGCTTAACTCTGAGATCTGTCTGTCAGGGCGGTATCTCCTCCATCGCGCTTTAATAGAAGGGATTCGGTCACACTGAAAGCTCTATATAAAGCAGTGAAACAGGTGGCAGCTTATTGCTGCTCTGGCAGAAGGCTGTGAATAGCATGTGCGATGGTGTCTGTGTCTGCAGAGGGAAATGGATCACTGGAAAGCTGGGATTGATTTTTAAAACATCCCCAAGGACGACAGGGCCAAAGTAAATTATCCCCTTCCCCACAGATAGTGGACCTATATTCACCATATGAAGTATGTATTAGGAATTTGTTTTGCTATATTTAACATCATTTGCATATATATATATATATATATAAACCTTAAATGTGCAGCATGAAATAAAGGCACTGAACCCTGTGGAGTCCCTCAGGGTTCTGTTTTAGGGCCTTTGCTTTTCTCTTTGTACGTGGTACCTCTAGGTGATGTCATTCGGAAACATATTATCAATATTCATAGCTGTGCTGACGACACCCAGATATACATTTCTATTTCTTTTGATGATCGAGGAGAAGTAGACAGGCGAACTAGCTGTGTATGTATTTCTCAAAAGATTTTCTACTGCTAAACCGAAACAAAACTGAAACACTGATTGTTGGTACAGAAACTAAAGCAAGAAAAGTGCTTTATGAGAAACTTGGTTCTTTAGCTTCAAAGTCCAAATGTTCAGTACAAACCTGGATGTGATCTGTTTGTAAACACAGTCACCAAATCGTGTGAGAGCAGAGTTGATCACTGTAATGCTCTTCTTACTGGAGAAAACAGCCCATCCTCTAGAACCCGTACAGAACGCGGCAGCACGGATCCTCATAGCACCGACACAGAGAGCTCATATCACCCCGTTACACACTGCACTGACCGCCTGGACCTTTCAGAGAGAGTTTAAAGCTCTGCTGCTGGTCTTTAAAGCTCTAAATGACCGTAAAGCTCCTGAATGTGTTTATGACCTCAGATCTGCAGATTCTGACCTGCAAACACCTTCAGTGAAACTCAGAGAACGTGGGGAGGCTCTTTCAGTTCTTCTGCTTCTAAACTGTGGAGCTCAGTTCAGCTTTTATTAGACAGTCGAGCTCAGAGCTTCACTTTTAATAAACACATGAGAACGCAGCTCTTTAACTCAGAGCTTTATTATTATTATTATTATTATTATTATTATTATTATCATATAAAGGTGCCAAAAGTGGTTCTCTGGAGTGACACTGTATAAGTTGTGTACGTTTCTTTAGTATTTTTTTCAGACCACAGTATCGCGTTCAGACCGTTGCTGTCAGCTCCAGATATGATGTTGCTCGGTGGCTGAGAGGCGGAGTTGCTACCGTACATTGCATTTTATTAGATGGAGAGTGAGGAATACAGTGCGTAACATTGTTAGAAACCCTTAAACACTCCGGCTGAGTCCCACATGGCTCCTTACGTCCTCCATAGTGCGCTTTGTGAGTTATGAAATTTGGACTTCTACACGGAAACGGTGCACTACATGTCCTGGAGGGAATTGAGCACATGTGGCTCTCAAATGGCCTTTTATTAGACATATTTTGCACTGTTTGGACCCTGGAGTTATTATTTTAAGACCTACGTAGTGCACTACATAGGGAGTAGGGAGCCGTTTGGGATTCAGCCGCTCATGTATTGATTGTGTGCAAAAGTAGCAGACAGTGTGAGAATGTGACCAACACGAATTTCTCCATTTCTCCAATACAGCGAAGATGCCTGGATGATGCGCATGTGAGCGTGTGTGTGTGTGTGTGTGTGTGTGTGTGTGTGTGTGTGTGTGTGTGCGCGTGCGCGTGCACATGTGAGTGTGAATGTGTGTGTGTGAGTGTGTGATCTTATGCCGCCGTATCTGCTGACATATCAGCTCAGCATTAGCAAACCAAATCGACATTAGAGATGACTTCAGGCCCCTAGACGCCATGGCAACCGTGATGAAACGATGACTGCATAAACTAAGACATTATATATATATATGTGTGTGTGTGTGTGTGTGTGTGTGTGTGTGTGTGTGTGTGTGTGTGTGTGTGTGAGTGTGTATATATATATGTGTGTGTGTGTGTGTGTGTGAGTGTGTATATATATATGTGTGTGTGTGTGTGTGTGTGTGTGTGAGTGTGTGTGCGCGTGCACAGAGAGAGAGGTTAGTGAGTTCCCAGTTTGCTCCAATTAATCCCCGCTTTACCCCAAATGAAGTCAATCAGCCAAAACCTGTTTTGTCTCTGAAGTTTGCGTCTTTATTTTTAGCGCTGAGGTTGCAGGGCTGATGTAGCCAAAGGAGGCTAATACTCACAATTAGCATGGTGCTAACTGCCTGCTTATCACTCGCCAGCCTCAAACTGTGTGCAGTGTTTCAGCACCTCTGACAGTCTTGACTCTGTGGTTTCTGTCTCTGTGTGACTGTTAGTTATAAACAAGTACGTTAACATAGCTAAACACAGTAGCAGCGTATAGAAAATGTGCATCAAATGTCTGCTGGTTGCTGTGGTACTGGAGGTGATTGGTAGGTGTTGACAGTAGTACGCTGTGGTATTAGTACACTGTAGTACATTAGTACAGTAGTACGCTGTGGTATTAGTACACTGTAGTACATTAGTACAGTAGTACGCTGTGGTATTAGTACACTGTAGTACATTAGTACAGTAGTATGCTGTGGTATTAGTACACTCTAGTACATTAGTACACTGTGGTATTAGTACACTGTAGTACATTAGTACAGTAGTACACTGTGGTATTAGTACACTGTAGTACATTAGTACAGTAGTATGCTGTGGTATTAGTACACTGTAGTACATTAGTACAGTAGTACACTGTGGTATTAGTACACTGTAGTACATTAGTACACTGTGGTATTAGTACACTGTAGTACATTAGTACAGTAGTACAATGTGGTATTAGTACACTGTAGTACATTAGTACAGTAGTACACTGTGGTATTAGTACACTGTAGTACATTAGTACAGTAGTATGCTGTGGTATTAGTACACTGTAGTACATTAGTACAGTAGTATGCGGTGGTATTAGTACACTGTAGTACATTAGTACACTGTGGTATTAGTACACTGTAGTACATTAGTACAGTAGTACGCTGTGGTATTAGTACACTGTAGTACATTAGTACAGTAGTACAATGTGGTATTAGTACACTGTAGTACATTAGTACAGTAGTACACTGTGGTATTAGTACACTGTAGTACATTAGTACAGTAGTACACTGATTGGTGCTCTGGCTTTGCGCTTCTTTCATTTTGACATGTTACGTTTTTATACACACAGAAACCAAAAGGAACGACAGATTTCTCAAAACGTAGGAGGAAAAAGTCGGATATTAGACTCTGAAATGTAGTGGAGTGAAAGGAAAAAGTCCAGAACGGAGAAACTTCAGTACAGATACACCAAAAATACTAAAGTACAGAAACTAATTACATTTACTCAGATACTCAGTTACTCAGTTACTCATTTACTCATTTACTCAGTTACTCAGTTACTCAGTTACTCTGTTCCACTTTTCTCCAGCGGTTAGCCTGTGATTGTAATGATGTGCAGAACTTTGCTGAACACACTTTCTCCTGCATTCGTTCACTCGTTCCGTCTTCTGTCTCGCCGAAGTGAACGAGTCAGAGCTCTGTCTGTTATGCCAGTGTTAATTATATGAGGCAGTTTTATATGATGTATAGTGCAGATTAAGCTCAGGATGATTGAAGGTCTAAGCCATATTTCACTAATCAGCCCCTTGAAAACCCCCTAATAATCAATAGGACTATAAAACAGTACAATAAACAGCTTAAATGGGCATCTGCGCTCTGACAGCGGGGATAAAAGCCTGGCTGTCGTTCAGACACGTCCACCTGTCTTTTGACTGAAGGTGGTGCACAAGGTGTGTGTAGGTGTGTGTGTGATGTGTGTGTGTATACACACACACACACACACACAGATATATATACATATATTTATATATATATATAGAGCTGATGTCAGAAGAAAACCTTGCACCTTACAGGAGAAGGACAAAATATACTTCACTTTTAATGAAAGTTAATGGATCCAGAATTTTATCCAAGTCATTTTGTGCCGTTTCTTTTGGTCCATTCATCATGAAATTTATAAACAATGTAAAAAACAACAATGTAGTTCCAGATTATGTCAAAAACTGAAAAACCTATAGATGTTTGTGTATGTATGAAATTATGTATGTACAGAAATTATGTTCTGATCTATTTAAATCCAAGACAGTAATAAGCTATTATAGGATATTTTCTGGTGGGAGGAGTCTGTCCCAAACCCTAGCCCCTACATTTCCATATAAATATAATGCTTAGATTTTGTTTTGTTTTTTTGTTTGTGTTGCAGTTCACCACTTTTAGGTGTTTTAATGTTAAGGTTAATGATTTTCTGTGTGAACAGCTGGTCAAAGCTGTGTTTGCTGAGTTTCTGAGCTCAAATTGAGCCAAAATTGGCACTGAAACAGTCACGACTGACACATTTGGTACAGTTTGTTGGGGTTATGACTGTTTTGTTGGTGAAAAAATGGCTCAGCCATTAGATTTAATCAAATAAACATAATTAGGGTTCAGAGTCACTCAGAGCAAAAGGACTTTAGTCTAAAGTCCACGATCAGTTAAATGTCCCAAGTGTGTTGTCAACACATGGAATGATCCATGTATTCTAAGAGAGAACCACATTAGCAGCTTTGGAGTGGTGCTATAAACACACAGCCCTGCATAATTAATAGCACAGTTTAGAATAAATGAGCAAGAAACGCTGTAAAAATGTTTCTCGTCTCGATCTCACAGCGATATAGAAATCAAGCCTCTTATCAAGTTATTCAAAGAAAAAATCACATGAAAAAGCAGATCTTTGTGGAGAGGCCTGTGTTCGGCACTAAAGACTTAGCTTTGTATGTGAAAACCAGCCTTTGTGAAATTGAATTGTGTTTTATTGTTATGAGTTTGGCATCATATTAAGCTGGAACACTGGCGTTCCATACACAGGGATTTGTTACTGAGTGTATGCTTTGTTAATGAGATAAACCGATCGATCGTGGCTGTTTGTCAGTCATAAATAGCGGTTTCTTGCTCGGAGGATGGGCTGGAAGCCCTGGTGTAGTAAATGTATTGCTGTTCTCTTTAATGACCTTTCTGAAGGCTGCGCTCTTCGTTAGTGAACTGCGGTGAAAAGCGCCTGGCAGAGAGCTGATTTGCAGTTTGTGTGCGGATGGAAATGTGTTCCGTCACAGATTGCTGCATAACTCATTGAAATTGCAATCAGTATCGTAATCAGCGGGATCGGCCGCTCTCAGCGGCGTATTATATACCATGATTACGTGTCACCGCTTTTTGTTTCCCATTATAAAATGTCATATGTCGGAGTGTCAGGCGAGGCGCCGGCTATATTTCCATATTTCCATCTGATTAAAGCCCTCATCGTGGAGCTTCTGAGCTAAGGCCTTGATTTGTCTTGCCTGTAGAGGAGACTGTAAATCAAATACAAGCCGTTTTCTAACAAATAATAGTGCATTAGTGCAAAACTCAGTTCTAAAAAAGTTGGGAGAGAGTGCTGCTAAAAACAGAAAGCGGCGATTTGTAAACCCACTTCGACCTGTATTTAAACAAGAACACCACAAAGGTAAAACGTGATGTTCTATCTGATCAACATCATCGTTTTTCTTTGTAAATATGCGGCCATTCCGAAATGAATGCATCGCAACATGTTCCAAGGAGTTGAGGGCAGGAGAGGATAAGACTAGAAACATTGAGACATCTTAAAAGTCCTGTTATGCTTTTCTCTCCTTCCTTCCTTTAGTGTATTGTAGCTTTTTGTTCATGTAAACGTTCTGAGTACCGAAGCTCAGCATTCCCTGAAACTCTCCCACAGAACCCACTTTTCTCAGCTGCCTCGTTGGAATTCCAGCCTCAGTCTCGTAACACAGTCCTTACTGTTCGGACCCCTCACACAGCGCACAGCGGCTACTGGAGGAGGAAGAGTGTGTTCAATGTTGCATCCATGTGGAGAAGAGGCTAACCGGACTTTCAGGATCCACTCTGATCCAAGCTGAGGCGGGGCTTAAAGATACAGGAGCTCTGACAGAGTGCTTCACACAGAGCGGGAATAGAGATGGACAATCTGAGATAAATGTTTTTTGAGCACTGAAGCATCTACATTTATTCTAGCGCCACAACTGAATGTCCATGACCCTCAACCCCTCAGGAATACTTCGATGAAATGTCATCAATAAACACCATCCGGCGCTGCATCCGGCGCTGCATCCACAAAAGAATGTACACTGTACAGCGGGAGTCACATAACAACCATGTCCAGAAACGCCACCAACTTCTCTGGGCTCAAGCTCATCTGAACTGGAAGAATGCTTGGTGGAAACCTGTACTGGGGTCAGATGAGTCCACCTTTTGGATTATTTATGGAAATAATGGACGTTGAGTTCTCCAGACCAAAAAAGAAAAGGACCACCCACATTGTTACCAGTGTAAAGTTGCTGCAACACATGCTGCCTTCTTAAAAAATATGTTTTTTCAAGGGTTCTTTAGTGAAGTTCAGTGTAGAATCATACAAAGAACTGTGTGGTTCTATACTGAACCACTATCTTTACTAATGAACCCTTGAATAGCCATCTTTTTTAAGAAGGCAACATATGTTTCACCAGAAAGGCATCTGCTGTTGTTACTGTGTTAAGTTTATATACAGTAGAAGAACCATTTTTTGTTGCTATATAGAAACAGGTTCTATGTAGAACCATACATAACACATTCTCCATCAATCTGGAGAAGCATTTTTACCATGATTAAAACCATTTGAGTATTTATGGTTCTATGTAGACCCATTGTCTTTACTAAAGAACCCTTGAAGAACCATGTTTAGCACATTATGAAGAGTAAAACAGGACAATGAAGGCCCTGTGCAGTTGATCTTTAAAGGAAAGGTGATATAATACAGTGGGAAACATGATCCTGTTCCAACTATTTAGGCTGTTTTAAATTTAAAACAGGATGAACAGAATCAAGAAGTCCCTGCTTTCTGTTTTATTAAGAGCCTTTCACACACTGTCCCAACTTTTTTTGGAATCATTATTAAGTTATTGAGGAATTTTTCTACCGCCATCCTGTTAAGCCTGTCCAGCCGCTCAGTAGCTATGAAGGAGCACATTAGTGGGTGGAGTTTGAGGCGGTAATTGATAAGGCTGCAGTTAAAAGGTGTAATACTGGTTTTTCTTCTGTGTAGGTGTGGCAGTGTGGGGGCAGTATGGAGGTGCTGCCGTGCGCTCGAGTCGCCCACATTGAACGCACAAAGAAGCCGTACAACAACGACATCGACTACTACGCCAAACGCAATGCGCTGAGGGCCGCAGAGGTGTGGATGGATGAGTTCAAATCACACGTCTACATGGCCTGGAACATCCCCATGAACGTAAGTCTGAACACATTAATTGCGTTAGTGTCGCTTCTCTACATTAAATAGTTGTTTAAATGTAGCTTTATCCACCAAAACACCACCATTCATCAAACACCATCATTCTCCACCAAAACACTACCATTCTCCACCAAACACTACCATTCTCCACCAAACACCATCATTCTCCACCAAACACCATCATTCTCCACCAAACACTGCCATTCTCTAACAAACACCATCATTCTCCACCAAAACACTACCATTCTCAAACACCAACATTCCCCACCAAACACTACCATTCATCAAACACCATCATTCTCCACCAAAACACTACCATTTTCAAACACCAACATTCCCCACCAAACACTACCATTCATCAAACACCATCATTCTCCACCAAACATCATTCTCTAACACCATCATTCTCCACCAAACACTACCATTCATCAAACACCATCGTTCTCCACCAAACATCATTCTCTAACACCATCATTCTCCACCAAACACTACCATTCATCAAACACCATCATTCTCCACCAAACACTGCCATTCTCTAACAAACACCATCATTCATCAAACACCATCATTCTCCACCAAACATCATTCTCCACCAAAACACTACCATTCTCAAACACCAACATGCTCATCCAAACACCAACATTCATCAAACACCAGAATTCTCCACCAAACACCATCATTCTCCACCAAACACTCCCATTCTCTAACAAACACCATCATTCTCCACCAAACACTCCCATTCTCTAACAAACACCATCATTCTCCACCAAACACCCCCATTCTCTAACACCAACATGCTCATCCAAACACCAACATTCATCAAACACCAGAATTCTCCACCAAACACCATCATTCTCCACCAAACACTCCCATTCTCTAACAAACACCATCATTCTCCACCAAACACTCCCATTCTCTAACAAACACCATCATTCTCCACCAAACACTACCATTCTCTAACAAACACCATCATTCTCTAACAAACACCATCATTCTCCACCAAACACTCCCATTCTCTAACAAACACCACTATTCTCCACCAAACACTCCCATTCTCTAACAAACAGCATCATTCTCTAACAAACACCATCATTCTCCACCAAACACTCCCATTCTCTAACAAACACCATCATTCTCCACCAAACATCATTCTCTAACACCATCATTCTCCACCAAACACTACCATTCATCAAACACCATCATTCTCCACCAAACATCATTCTCTAACACCATCATTATCCACCAAACACTACCATTCATCAAACACCATCATTCTCCACCAAACATCATTCTCTAACACCATCATTCTCCACCAAACATCATTCTCTAACACCATCATTATCCACCAAACACCATCATTCTCTAACAAACACCATCATTCTCCACCAAACACTCCCATTCTCTAACAAACACCATCATTCTCCACCAAACACCCCATTCTCTAACACCAACATGCTCATCCAAACACCAACATTCATCAAACACCAGAATTCTCCACCAAACACCATCATTCTCCACCAAACACTACCATTCTCTAACAAACACCATCATTCTCTAACAAACACCATCATTCTCCACCAAACACTCCCATTCTCTAACAAACACCATCATTCTCCACCAAACACCCCATTCTCTAACACCAACATGCTCATCCAAACACCAACATTCATCAAACACCAGAATTCTCCACCAAACACCATCATTCTCCACCAAACACTCCCATTTTCTAACAAACACCACTATTCTCCACCAAACACTCCCATTCTCTAACAAACAGCATCATTCTCTAACAAACACCATCATTCTCCACCAAACACTCCCATTCTCTAACAAACACCATCATTCTCCACCAAACACCCCATTCTCTAACACCATCACTATCCACCAAACACTACCATTCATCAAACACCATCATTCTCCACCAAACATCATTCTCTAACACCATCATTCTCCACCAAACATCATTCTCTAACACCATCATTATCCACCAAACACCATCATTCTCTAACAAACACCACCATTCTCCATCAAACACTCCAATTCTCCACCAAACACCATCATTCTCCACCAAACACCATCATTCTCCACCAAACACTCCCATTCTCTAACAAACACCATCATTCTCCATCAAACACTCCAATTCTCCACCAAACACCATCATTCTCCACCAAACACCATCATTCTCCACCAAACACTCCCATTCTCTAACAAACACCATCATTCTCCACCAAACACTCCCATTCTCTAACAAACACCATCATTCTCCACCAAACACCCCCATTCTCTAACACCAACATGCTCATCCAAACACCAACATTCATCAAACACCAGAATTCTCCACCAAACACCATCATTCTCCACCAAACACTCCCATTCTCTAACAAACACCATCATTCTCCACCAAACACTCCCATTCTCTAACAAACACCATCATTCTCCACCAAACACTACCATTCTCTAACAAACACCATCATTCTCTAACAAACACCATCATTCTCCACCAAACACTCCCATTCTCTAACAAACACCACTATTCTCCACCAAACACTCCCATTCTCTAACAAACAGCATCATTCTCTAACAAACACCATCATTCTCCACCAAACACTCCCATTCTCTAACAAACACCATCATTCTCCACCAAACATCATTCTCTAACACCATCATTCTCCACCAAACACTACCATTCATCAAACACCATCATTCTCCACCAAACATCATTCTCTAACACCATCATTATCCACCAAACACTACCATTCATCAAACACCATCATTCTCCACCAAACATCATTCTCTAACACCATCATTCTCCACCAAACATCATTCTCTAACACCATCATTATCCACCAAACACCATCATTCTCTAACAAACACCATCATTCTCCACCAAACACTCCCATTCTCTAACAAACACCATCATTCTCCACCAAACACCCCATTCTCTAACACCAACATGCTCATCCAAACACCAACATTCATCAAACACCAGAATTCTCCACCAAACACCATCATTCTCCACCAAACACTCCCATTCTCTAACAAACACTCCCATTCTCTAACAAACACCATCATTCTCCACCAAACACTCCCATTCTCTAACAAACACCATCATTCTCTAACAAACACCATCATTCTCCACCAAACACTCCCATTTTCTAACAAACACCACTATTCTCCACCAAACACTCCCATTCTCTAACAAACAGCATCATTCTCTAACAAACACCATCATTCTCCACCAAACACTCCCATTCTCTAACAAACACCATCATTCTCCACCAAACACCCCCATTCTCTAACACCAACATGCTCATCCAAACACCAACATTCATCAAACACCAGAATTCTCCACCAAACACCATCATTCTCCACCAAACACTCCCATTCTCTAACAAACACCATCATTCTCCACCAAACACTCCCATTCTCTAACAAACACCATCATTCTCCACCAAACACTCCCATTCTCTAACAAACACCATCATTCTCTAACAAACACCATCATTCTCCACCAAACACTCCCATTCTCTAACAAACACCACTATTCTCCACCAAACACTCCCATTCTCTAACAAACAGCATCATTCTCTAACAAACACCATCATTCTCCACCAAACACTCCCATTCTCTAACAAACACCATCATTCTCCACCAAACATCATTCTCTAACACCATCATTCTCCACCAAACACTATCATTCATCAAACACCATCATTCTCCACCAAACATCATTCTCTAACACCATCATTATCCACCAAACACTACCATTCATCAAACACCATCATTCTCCACCAAACATCATTCTCTAACACCATCATTCTCCACCAAACATCATTCTCTAACACCATCATTATCCACCAAACACCATCATTCTCTAACAAACACCATCATTCTCCACCAAACACTCCCATTCTCTAACAAACACCATCATTCTCCACCAAACACCCCATTCTCTAACACCAACATGCTCATCCAAACACCAACATTCATCAAACACCAGAATTCTCCACCAAACACCATCATTCTCCACCAAACACTCCCATTCTCTAACAAACACCATCATTCTCCACCAAACACTCCCATTCTCTAACAAACACCATCATTCTCTAACAAACACCATCATTCTCCACCAAACACTCCCATTTTCTAACAAACACCACTATTCTCCACCAAACACTCCCATTCTCTAACAAACAGCATCATTCTCTAACAAACACCATCATTCTCCACCAAACACTCCCATTCTCTAACAAACACCATCATTCTCCACCAAACACCCCATTCTCTAACACCCTCATTATCCACCAAACACTACCATTCATCAAACACCATCATTCTCCACCAAACATCATTCTCTAACACCATCATTCTCCACCAAACATCATTCTCTAACACCATCATTATCCACCAAACACCATCATTCTCTAACAAACACCACCATTCTCCACCAAACACTCCCATTCTCTAACAAACACCATGATTCTCCACCAAACACTCTCATTCTCTAACAAACACCATCATTCTCCATCAAACACTCCAATTCTCCACCAAACACCATCATTCTCCACCAAACACCATCATTCTCCACCAAACACTGCCATTCTCCACCAAACACCATCATTCTCTAACACCATCATTCTCCACCAAACATCATTCTCCACCAAAACACTACCATTCTCAAACACCAATATGCTCATCCAAACACCAACATTCATCAAACACCAGAATTCTCCACCAAACACCATCATTCTCCACCAAACACTCCCATTCTCTAACAAACACCATCATTCTCCACCAAACACCCCCATTCTCTAACACCAACATGCTCATCCAAACACCAACATTCATCAAACACCAGAATTCTCCACCAAACACCATCATTCTCCACCAAACACTCCCATTCTCTAACAAACACCATCATTCTCCACCAAACACTACCATTCTCTAACAAACACCATCATTCTCCACCAAACACTCCCATTCTCTAACAAACACCAGAATTCTCCACCAAACACCATCATTCTCCACCAAACACTCCCATTCTCTAACAAACACCATCATTCTCTAACAAACACCATCATTCTCCACCAAACACTTCCATTCTCTAACAAACACCATCATTCTCCACCAAATACTCCCATTCTCCACCAAACACTCCCATTCTCCACCAAACACCATCATTCTCTAACACCATCATTCCAAATAGCGATGATGTATGTTAGTGATGATCGTGACTGTTTATGTTTGTTAGTGTGTTTATTTGTGCTGGTCTTCAGAATCCAGGTGTGGACTTTGGGGATGTATCTGAGCGGGTTGCTCTCAGGAACAGGCTGAAGTGTAAAAGTTTCCACTGGTACTTGGAGCACGTCTACCCGGAGATGAGGATCTACAACGACACCATCACCTACGGAGAGGTCAGTGTTTACTCGTGTGTTTATATTTAGGAAAGCTAACGCTTTATACTATGGGCCATTTTAATAGGACCCAGTGGTAACCGCGCTACACTGTGGTGTACTAACTAGATCATATTCGTGATGTGAATCAGAACTCATCTCTACATGTGTCCTCAATAAAGGCAGTCAGTCACGTTACCACCTCCAGGCTGAGGCATTATAACGTAGTACCCTCTCTCAGTAGCCCCCCCTAGTGGCCACTGCACTGGCAGATATTTTTAATTAATATAATGAAATGAAAATATTTCTCCCCATAACCTGTTATCAGTAACTACACACTTAAAAACAGATGGTTCTTTAGTAAAGACAGTGGTTCTATTTTGGATCATGAGTTCTACATAGAACCATTTCGTGCTAAATGGTTCTTTGCATGGTAAAACGGTTCTTCAGATTGATACAGATTGTGTTGTATATGATTCTATATAGAATATTTTTGAAAATCATTCTGTGTAGAATAATTTTGAAAATGGTTCTATGTAGCACCAAAAACGGTTCTTCTACTGTTGCAATCTTGACATTGTAACAATAGCAGAACCTTTTTGGTGCTATAAAGAACCGTGGAATGAACAACACTTCCATTCCTCAGCCAGATATCTTGAAACCCAGTGGTCACATGAAAACAGTTCATGAATGTTTAAACACTGAAAGTGTTCCAGGTTGTTTGTGTGGCTGATGTCCTGCACAGAGAGGGTTTTTGTGTAAAGTTCTGCTTTACGGTTCCACGTTTACAACAGAAATGAACAAAGCTGTGAGGTAAAGTGCGTCAGACTGAGACACAAATCTGTACATCACAGCCGTGTCTACTGTCAGACTCACTGAGATGTAAAGATGATTGGTCTCCATAGCAACGGCCTGGCAAGCATCACAATTAGCTCCAATTTCCTCATAATGAGACTTAATGAGATGGTTATTAGCCTCGGAGCGTGTATGGGAGCTGAACTGTGTAAAGTATTTGGGAATTTGTGCAGGAAGCAGAAAACTGTCATTTATCAAACAATCTGACTCTCGAGTCCAGATGTACGAAGACTTTTGCCTCAAGGTTTCTGGTAAAAATAAGAAAATCACACACACACACACACACACGTATATATGTATATGTACAACCCCATTTCCAAAAATTTTGGGAAGCTGTACTTTTACTTTTACAAAATGTAAATAAAAACAAAATGCAATGATGTGCAAATTATTAAAACCCTATTTCACTAAAAATAGAAAAATATATTCCCATTTTGAATAAAAACCTAAGAAACAAAGAAAACCACTGTCTGTGAACACAGTTCATCACTGCATCCATAAACGCTGTTAAACTCTAAAACACAAAGAAGAACCCAAATATAAACAGGATCCAGAAACGCTGCCACCTTCTCTGGGCCTGAGCTCATTTAAAATGGACTGAGGGGAGGTGGAAAAGTGTCCGGCGGTCCGACGAATCAACATTTGAAATTCTTTTAGGAAATCATGGACACTGTGTCCTCCGGGCTGAAGACCACTCAGCTTGTTATCAGCGCTCAGTTCTAAAGCCAGTATTCATGATGGTTTAGGGGGCATTAGTGCTCATGGCCTGGGTGACCTGCTCATCTGTGAAGGCTCCATTAAAGCTGAATGATATAAACATGTTTTATCAACATCTGCTGCCGTCCAGACGACGTCTTTTTCAGGGAAGGCCTTGATTATTTCAGCAGGACGATGTCAAACCACATTCTGCATGTATTACAGCAGCACTGCTCCGTATTAAGAGTCCGGGCACTAAACTGACCTGCCTGCAGTCCAGACCGGTCAACACTGAGGACATTTGGCGCATTATAAAATGAAAATTACGACGAAGGAGCCTCTGAAACTGATGATCAGCTGAAATCCTGAATCAGACAAGAACAGAAACCATTTCACTGTCAGAGCTGCAGCAGCGTCTCCTCAGTTCCCAAACACTGACAGAGCTGTTAAAGAAGAGGTGATGGACTCAGTGGAAAACAGACCCGTCCCAACTTTAATGTTGTTGGCATTAAATTAATAAATGAGCATAGAATTTTCAAAAAACAATTAAATTTCTCAGCTTCATCATATTTAATATGCTTAATATCATTGATATTTATTGTATGTGTGAAGTTCACTGTCAACAACATTTATCATAAAATAAAATAATTCTTGAAAGTGATGTAGAATGTGATTTGGATATACATTTATTCCTTTTTGTAGATTTATATTTGAAATATGAAACATATTTAATATATGTATAAATGTTTATATATTTTATGTGTGTGTGTGTGTGTGTGTGTGTGTGTGTGTGTGTGTGTGTGTGTGTTATACATGTAAGCTATTCAGGGAACTGTGCTTGTGCAGTTTTTGTGTAAAAGTGAATAATGATGCTCCATTCCAGAGAAACTGACCGAGTCAGACCCGTTCACAGTGGTGGTGATGGGAACCAGACGTCCCCCTCTAAAAGCTCCTCACAGTGGTGGTGATGGGAACCAGACGTCCCTCTAAAAGCTCCTCACAGTGGTGGTGATGGGAACCAGACGTCCCTCTAAAAGCTCCTCACAGAAAGTTCCTCCATGAGCTGGTTCTGAATTCACTGCCTGATGACTGAGACGCTGTTTTATGAGAGTTTAGAGAACTTCAACTCCATTCATGGTGGAGGGAGACATGCAGGGCGCTGTGCGGCAAAATAGTCCCCAAAGAAAACTCATTATTCCAGATTTTCCACTGTTTTCCATCATCGAGATTCCATATAAGCTCAGAAGACTCGTGTAGATTCTCTGGAGGTTCTGGATGGTAAATAAAGTGTCTATATCTGTGTTGTAGTCATGGTAACGCCTGGTTCCCATCACCATCACTGTAAAGACGTCTGAACTGTTTTTCACACACCGAGTTATGAGGGACGTTTTGAAAAATCGGTGCAGTTCCCCTTTAAAGGAGGGGTTAGTATGAATGCAGACGAGAAGGAAACGAGCGTGTTGTGCAGCGTGGAGTAAAGGCTGTGAGAGGAGCTGTGGGCGTGTCTGTAACTCTGAGTGTGATTTGTACCTGTTCTCAGGTGCGGAACAGCAAAGCCAGTGGATACTGTCTGGATCAGGGATCAGAAGATGATAACAGAGCAATACTGTATCCCTGCCACGGCATGTCGTCTCAGGTAAGAGCTCCGTCCGTCAGGGCTGCTCTGTAAACTCAGACGCTCTCAGGCCGGATTCACTCCACACAGACATTCACATGTCAGTCTGACTCATCGCGGAACCTCAGAGTGGAACGGCTGGAGTTCCAAATATACATTTATGAAACGGATAGTTCCGGACTTCAAATCTGATTGGCTGAGCCGCGTTTGAAGCTGCGGTAAAATCCATGATAGACACACTGACCGCTTCACAGCGACTGACCTGCGCGTCACTGCACTGACACATTATAAACCCCTCTGCTGTTAATGACTGACCTCAGACTCACAGACGCACAGAGCACCGAGCGCTCTGATGAAGAACCTGTTTCTGGGTTCAAACTGAGCAGCTGGGGACTTCCAGTCTTATCTAGAACCGGGCTGGTCAGCCAGCTAACAGGCTGAAGGAGCCAACAGCCTAAACAGCTCCGTCATTAATATCCCAGGCCTGAATTAAAGCCCTTACAGTCCGAGTTACTGTAAAACTGCAGGGTTAAAGTCTAAAAACTGACCTGAATGTTCCACACAGTCCACACCTCTGCGTCTCAGCCAGACGGCCAAACCCAGGCGCAGTCCCAACGGCGCCCTGCTCCCTACACAGCGTTCTAGCTATGATAGTTTAGTAGTTCTAGCCTCTCCAGTCAAACAGTGGATCATGTATCTAGTGCAGACGCATTTTGAGACCCAAACGGCTCCGTACTCCCTAAACAGCGTTCTAGCTATGATAGTTTAGTAGTTCTAGCCTCTCCAGTCAAACAGTGGATGGTGTATCTAGTGCGGACGCGTCTGAGGCCCAAGCGGCTCCGTGCTCCCTAAACAGCGTTCTAGCTATGATAGGTTAGTAGTTCTAGCCTCTCCAGTCAAACAGTGGATGGTGTATCTAGTGCGGACGCGTCTGAGACCCAAACGGCGCCGTACTCCCTAAACAGCGTTCTAGCTATGATAGTTTAGTAGTTCTAGCCTCTCCAGTCAAACAGTGGATGGTGTATCTAGTGCGGACGTGTTCTGAGACCCAAGCGGCTCCGTACTCCCTAAACAGCGTTCTAGCTATGATAGTTTAGTAGTTCTAGCCTCTCCAGTCAAACAGTGGATGGTGTATCTAGTGCGGACGTGTTCTGAGACCCAAACGGCTCCGTACTCCCTAAACAGCGTTCTAGCTATGATAGTTTAGTAGTTCTAGCCTCTCCAGTCAAACAGTGGATGGTGTATCTAGTGCGGACGTGTTCTGAGACCCAAACGGCTGTTTCTTAGCTGTGCTTTGCTCTGCTGGGCTGCAGGATCCAGTATCTAGACTCCTACGTAGTGCACTATGTAGGGAGCAGGGAGGCGTTTGAGACTCAGCCCCAGTGTGAGGAGCGGCGCGGCGCTGGATTGGAGCTAAATAAGACTCGCGGTGGTGATCTGGGGACATGAAAGACCTTATAAAGTGCATCATGAAGTGACCGTAGCGAACAGAGATGGGTGACCCATTCTCCTCGTTCAGCGGTCAGCGGTTGCTGGACAGCGATATCATAACTCTAAAGGAACTACATTTCTTGGTGGAATACGTTTTGATGTAGATTATTATTAATAACTTAATTAGCTTAAATTTTCTTAAATTGTGTTTTATCCTGTGTTACATTTGCCATTTTATAAAAGCCATAAGCCGCTTGAGGCCGTGTATTACTGTCGTTTTGCCGCAGGGAGGCGATGCATCGTGCCTGAGAACACCCTGATAAAACGGCAGTAACGCACGGCCTCTCATGGCTCACGGCTTTAATGCAGAGTTCTGTGTTTCACCTCACATTAATCGTTTGTTTCATTATATTGAATAACAACTTGTACACTATGAATTTCAGGCATTTTACTCAATATATTAAGTTCTTAGTGTAAACCGAAAAATTTAAGCCAGTTAATATAGTAGAATTGTCTGTTTTTCCTCTCTGTCTTGATGTTCTACAGCTTCCTCAGTCACGTTAGAACGTTCTGCAGCTCTGCTCATCGCTCAGGACTTCTCTGTTTTAATGACGGCTCGGCGCTGATTATCTGAAAGCTGTGAGGTTCTTCAGTACGAGCCAGATTGCGGTCATTTTGTCCACCTATCTGCAGCCAGATTGGTTTTATATTGATTAAAACCTCGATTGCCGATTGTACAGCGCTGCTGTCGGCCAAGGCGCTCGACTCTCAGCCTTAAGCAGTTCTAAACCATTTCTGTTGCTCCGTTTATCGTCAAATTTTCACACAGTGTGTGTTTGAAATTATGCCAGAAAAATGGAAAAGAAAATGAAAGAGAAGTGAAGTGAAGGTGGGTGGTGGGTCGGAGGGTCAGAGGGTCGGAGGGTCAGAGGGTCGGAGGGTCAGAGGGTGGGGGACTCGCTCTGGTTTGACTTGATTGATTTGAGCTTCACATTTTTTGTTGATCACTCACTGTTTTGGTTTTTCCACTTCATTACAGACACGGACCACTGAAGAAACTGGAATGTAGCCCCTCTCTCTCTCTCTCTCTCTCTCCCTCTCTCTCTCTCTCTCTGTCTCTCTCTCTCTCTCTCTCTCTCTCTCTCTCACTCTCTCTCTTTCTCTCTCTCTCTCTCTCTCTCTCTCTCTCACTCTCTCTCTCTCTCTCTCTCCCTCTCTCTCTCTCTCTCTCTCTCTCTCTCTGTCTCTCTCTCTCTCTCTGTCTCTCTCTCTCTCTGTCTCTCTCTGTCTCTGTCTCTCTCTCTCTCTCTCTCTCTCTCTCTGTCTCTGTCTCTCTCTCTCTCTCTCTCTCTCTGTCTCTCTCTCTCTCTCTCTCTCTCTCTCTCTGTCTCTGTCTCTCTCTCTCTCTCTGTCTCTCTCTCTCTCTGTCTCTCTCTCTGTCTCTCTGTCTCTGTCTCTCTCTCTCTCTCTGTCTCTCTCTCTCTCTGTCTCTCTCTCTCTCTCTCTCTCTCTCTCTCTCTCTGTCTCTGTCTCTCTCTCTCTCTCTGTCTCTCTCTCTCTCTGTCTCTCTCTCTGTCTCTCTGTCTCTGTCTCTCTCTCTCTCTCTGTCTCTCTCTCTCTCTGTCTCTCTCTCTCTCTCTGTCTCTGTCTCTCTCTCTCTCTCTCTGTCTCTCTCTCTCTCTCTGTCTCTGTCTCTCTCTCTCTCTCTGTCTCTCTCTCTCTCTCTCTCTCTCTCTCGCTCTCTCTCTCTGTCTCTCTCTCTCTCTCCCCCTCTCTCTCTCTCTCTCTCTCTCGTGTCTGGTTCAGTAATGTGACCCCTCAGTGAGAGTCTAATCCAGCTCTGAGGGGAAACGCTGTATTGGTTTACTCTCATCACAGCACATCAACACTCCCCTGCATTACAGCGCACAGATACATTTACACACACCTCCATTTCATTTCTCCTCAGCTCTCCGGGAGGAAAAGTGTGTCCACTATATGGACAAAAGTATTGGGACAGTCCTCTTAATCATTCACAGTTCACTTGTTTCTTTCAGTCTCACTGCCACAGGTGTTTACACCGATCAGGCAGAACATCATGACCACCTCCTTGTTTCTATACTGACCGTATAGTTGCACTCTCTACAGCTACAGACTGTAGTCCATCTGTTTCTCTGATACTCTGTTACCCTGTTCTTCAGTGGTCAGGACCCCCATGGACCCTCACAGAGCAGGTACTGTTTGGGTGGTGGGTCATTCTCAGCACTGCAGTAACACTGACGTTAGTGTGTGTTGTGCTGGTCTGAGTGGATCAGAGACAGCAATGCTGGACTGAGAATAGTCCACCAACCGAAAATTTCCAGCCAACAGCGTCCTGTGGGCAGCGTCCTGTGGGCAGCGTCCTGTGGGCAGCGTCCTGTGACCACTGATGAAGGACTAGAGGATGACCAACACAAACTGCAGCAGCAGATGAGCTGTCGTCTCTGACTTTACATCTACAAGGTGGACCAACAAGGTAGGAGTGTCTAATAGAGTGGACAGTGAGTGGACACAGTGTTTAAAAACTCCAGCAGCACTGCTGTGTCTGATCCACTCGCACCAGCTGAGAATGGCCCACCACCCAAATAGTACCTGCTCTGTGAGGGTTTCCTTCACTCTTCCAATTCTTGTAGGAAGCTTCCCAGAAGAGTGGGAGCTGTTGTAGCTGCAAAGGGGGACCAACTCCATATTAATGCCTATGGATTTAGAGTGGGATCATTAAAGCTCCTGTCGGTGTCCCAATACTTTTGTCTGTATAGAGAATGTTATACTTCCAAAAGTATTCGGTCGTCTGGCTTCACACACATATGAACTTGAGTGACGTCCCATTCTTAATCCATAGGGTTTAATATGATGTCGGCCCACCCTTTGCAGCTATAACAGCTTCAGCTCTTCTGGGAAGGCTTTCCACAAGGGTTAGGAGTGTTTATGGGAATTTTTGGCCGTTCTTCCAGAAGCACATTTGTGAGGTCAGACACTGATGCTGGACGAGAAGGCCTGGCTCACTGTCTCCACTCTAATTCATCCCAAAGGTGTTCTATGGGGTTGAGGTCAGGACTCTGTGCAGGCCAGTCAAGTTCTTCCACACCAAACTGGCTCATCCACGTCTTTATGGACCTGCTTTGTGCACTGGTGGGCAGTCATGTTGGAGCAGGAAGGGGCCGTCCCCAAACTGTTCCCACAAAGTTGGGAGTGTGAAATTGTCCAAAATCTCTTGGAGCTGAAGCTTTAAGAGCTCCTTTCACTGGAACTAAGGGGCCGAGCCCAACTCCTGAAAAACACCCCCACACCATGATCCCCCCTCCACCACAGCTGTAGAAGCAGTCTGCAGGCTTAGGGGCTCGGCTTTATACACCTGTGGCCATGGAAGTGACTGGAACACCGGAATTCAGTGATTTGGATGGGTGACTCAGGTTCGATGGTTCTTCAGAGTGGGGGAGAGAACCGTATGCAACACATTCATCAATCTGAAGCCATGCAGAGAACCTTCGAGCATGCAAATGGATACACACACACACACACACACAGACACACACACACACACACACTATAACACAGCTGACTTTTAAACAGTGTATACACACCACTTGTGTAGTTAATTATAATTAATCACGTATCAATTATTTTTTGCCGTTAATCATAATCACTTTATTCTGTAATCAGCTCTAATAAATCATATTTTATCATGATATCATGGTTAATCGCACTGTTTTGTGTAGGTATTTGTGATTTATCACATTTTGGGGCAAGTTATCGCAGTTAATTACGTAAAGTTGTGCATTTAATCTTGATTATTGATGTTTATATTAATATGCATATGATACATTATTATAGTATGGATGTTCCGGCTGATTTAGAGAGCTGCGTGTTCCCTGACTGTTCCCTGCTGGTGTTAAAGCCCCTGTATCGGTCTTTCACAGCGATGTGAACCGGAGACACATCAGGCTTTTATTTGGCGTGTTGGTTACGTGCCAATAACAGCGGCAGACAGCGTTATTCCCTGTGGAACGTTTGGAATGTGTGAAAGTGTGGAGTGGGTGGGATTGCCCGGCTCAAGCTGAGCAGATTGCCATCGCCGGCCTCACTGAGCCGCCCTGAGATTATTACGTTCAGCTAATACGCCGTTGCTCTTCTGCAGCGCTGAGTGGAAGAACGAGCGTCTCGCGCTGGAAACTGGGATATAATCCTGTTTCCCCTCCAACACCTCGGCAGCGCCGTCACCCCGAGCTCCGTTTACACACAAACACACTCGGATCATCCAGTTATCCCGCTTAAACAGCCCTTACGTCCGTCCCAGGAGCCACAATCTAACTGCTGCAGCATTTAAGGTGGAACCTGAGGCCTCAAGAGCCAGAATGTAACTGCTGCAGCATTTAAGGTGGAACCTGAGACCTCAAGAGCCAAAATGTAACTGCTGCAGCATTTAAGGTGGAACCTGAGACCTCAAGAGCCAGAATGTAACTGCTGCAGCATTTAAGGTGGAACCTGAGGCCTCAATAGCCAGAATGCAACTGCTGCACCATTTAAGGTGGCACCTGAGGCCTCAGAATGTAACTGCTGCAGCATTTAAGGTGGAACCTGAGGCCTCAAGAGCCAGAATGTAACTGCTGCAGCATTTAAGGTGGAACCTGAGGCCTCAAGAGCCAGAATGTAACTGCTGCAGCATTTAAGGTGGAACCTGAGGCTTCAAGAGCCAAAATGTACCTGCTGCAGCATTTAAGGTGGAACCTGAGACCTCAAGAGCCAAAATGTAACTGCTGCAGCATTTAAGGTGGAACCTGAGACCTCAAGAGCCAGAATGTAACTGCTGCAGCATTTAAGGTGGAACCTGAGGCCTCAATAACCAGAATGCAACTGCTGCACCATTTAAGGTGGCACCTGAGGCCTCAGAATGTAACTGCTGCAGCATTTAAGGTGGAACCTGAGGCCTCAGAATGTAACTGCTGCAGCATTTAAGGTGGAACCTGAGGCCTCAGAATGTAACTGCTGCAGCATTTAAGGTGGAACCTGAGGCTTCAACAGCCAGAATGTAACTGCTGCAGCATTTAAGGTGGAACCTGAGGCCTCAAGAGCCAGAATGTAACTGCTGCAGCATTTAAGGTGGAACCTGAGGCCTCAAGAGCCAGAATGTAACTGCTGCAGCATTTAAGGTGGAACCTGAGGCCTCAAGAGCCAGAATGTAACTGCTGCAGCATTTAAGGTGGAACCTGAGGCCTCAAGAGCCAGAATGTAACTGCTGCAGCATTTAAGGTGGAACCTGAGGCTTCAAGAGCCAAAATGTACCTGCTGCAGCATTTAAGGTGGAACCTGAGGCCTCAATAGCCAGAATGCAACTGCTGCACCATTTAAGGTGGCACCTGAGGCCTCAGAATGTAACTGCTGCAGCATTTAAGGTGGAACCTGAGGCCTCAGAATGTAACTGCTGCAGCATTTAAGGTGGCACCTGAGGCCTCAGAATGTAACTGCTGCAGCATTTAAGGTGGAACCTGAGGCCTCAGAATGTAACTGCTGCAGCATTTAAGGTGGAACCTGAGGCTTCAACAGCCAGAATGTAACTGCTGCAGCATTTAAGGTGGAACCTGAGGCCTCAGAATGTAACTGCTGCACCATTTAAGGTGGAACCTGAGGCCTCAGAATGTAACTGCTGCAGCATTTAAGGTGGAACCTGAGGCCAGAAGGCCAAATCTAACTGCTCTCTCTTTCTGTAACGCATCAGGATCAGCTCGGTCTTTCCCAGTCGTCGTCTTCACCGCGTATCATTCATTCATTGATCTTATGGTCTCTCCTCCCTCCTGAACTCTGCTCTGGCTGTGATGATGAAGCTGATACGCAGCACACGGTGACCGCTATACGGTCAGAGCGCCACGTGCTGTAGACGCCTCTATAATCCGATTAAGAATGCAGGAAGTGGAGGCGGATGGATTTCAGCGAGCGGAGCTTCAGCTCCTGTTTGACCCTCTGATGATCCTCAGCTTTTGTCCTGGTGTTCTGCTGCTTTGTTGTGGAGAGATGGTTCCATTCACTCCTGCAGAAAAGAGGATGAGCCTCAGGTTCTCCCATGTGTCATCAGGTCCTCCATGCGTATCTCCCTGACCCCCGACCCCCCTGACCTCAGCATCTAATATCCCAGCAATTGTCCTTCAGCTGAATTATTGATCTCAAAGCTGAGATCTTACTGTATGGAATGGACATCAGGCTCGATCTGCTGAGAGATAAAGACACGACATGTGGGTGAAATGCTGATATAATAACCATAATAACAATGAACACTCAGACAACACGGCCCTTCAGTGGCTCTCTAGCACAGAAAGTGGTTCTGTGAAGGAGAATGTGCTGTAGGTGGTTCTGTGCAGAACTTTTTTGAAAAGTGTTCTACACAGCACCATAACGGGTGTTGTTTCAAGGTTGTATCACCAAAATAGAAGAACCCTTTTTTTGGGAATATATATATACAACCATTTTCAGAAAGGTTCTATATAGAACCACTTTTTTTGCTAAAGAACCCTTGAAGAACCATCGTTTTAAAGACTGTAGCTGTGACTACCCAATGATTTCCACTTTGAAGTGTTCTGCCAGTCCTTTGGTTGAGCGCTCCAATATTCTGTAAGAAGAGCAAAATTCATTGGTATGTTATCATTTTGCCCAATAGTGTAAAAATCTATTTGTTTGTTTTTCATAGCAAATTGCAGTAAATTGATAAAAGGGGGGTTGTGTTTAGAAATTTAGACTGAGTTTAAATTTTAAATTTTGATTCAGTTCAAACCAAAAAACAACATCTTTAGTAAAAAATGAGCATGACGTTGGTTTTCGTGCTGGTATCAGTATTGACTGTATCGGCTCTGTAAGGGCCGGTATCGTGGCGACGGGAAGCTGTGGGTGTATTGTCCAGCTCTATGAGCTGGTGTCCGGTATAAGGACAGTCGTGTCTGTTTATTGATGGTGTTTATTGGGCTTATTTCGCTGTTTGTGTCTAACTCTGCTGCTCTGGTGTCGCTTCCCTCCCTTTTCCCTCGTCTGTTTGCTCACCCGTGTTTTCTCTCCTGCTGTGCTTCAGTTAGCCAGGTATTCCACCGAGGGTCTCCTGCAGCTCGGACCCCTGGGGTCCACCACGTTCCTGCCCGATACGAAATGCCTGGTGGACGACGGCAGGGGCCGAACTCCCAGCCTGAAGAAGTGCGACGCCGTGTCGCGGTCGTCCCAGAGGCTTTGGGATTTCACTCAGGTAGAGTCCATGGAGAGAATCGGGTTCTAATTCTTACATGATTTTGCTGGGTTTACGGTTTTTTGCTTTGATTGAATTTTATTGTTAATTTTCATTTTATTTCTTTCAGTATTTTTAATTATTTATTATAATAATAATTTTTTTACTTATTTTTATAATTATTTTTAAATTTATACATAGCAGTTTAGCCCCGCCCATTCCACCTTCTGCCGTTTAGCCCCGCCCATTCAGCCTACAGCAGTTTAGCCCCACCCATTCAGCCTACAGCAGTTTAGCCCCGCCCATTCAGTCTACTGCAGTTTAGCCCCTCCCATTCAGTCTACAGCCGTTTAGCCCTGCCCATTCAGCCTACAACAGTTTAGCCCCGCCCATTCAGTCTACCGCACCCTGCCTATTTACAGTGAAGTTATAAGGAGTGTTTCAGTGTTTCTGAATGTTTAGGCTTCAGGGACAATACTCACCACTTCTTGATTGAATTCTGGATTTTTACATAAAAAATTGGGAAAAAAATCCAATTAGAAAAATGACGTTTTAATATAAAAAGTAAAGTTAAAATACATATTTTATGTAATTTACTGTGTAATTTTTTCGCACAGGAAAACAAAGCAGAGCAAAGCAGAATGCATTATCTTCACTGTGTAGGAACACAAAGTAATAGAACCTGAAGAACCCAATGCTTGACATCATCTAGAACTCCAGGCACTGCAGATGCTCCCTGGAGTTTTGACTTTGCTGAATTTTGCTCGTTTTTTCAGAACGGCCCCATCATAAGCCGAGACACGGGTCGCTGTCTGGAGGTGGAGATGTCCAAAGACGCGAATTTCGGGCTGCGGCTGGTGGTTCAGCGCTGCTCTGGGCAGAAGTGGATGATTCGGAACTGGATCAAACACCCCAAACACTGAGGGACAGAGACGGGACCAGCGCTGGGGGAAGACCGAGAGCAGCTTTGTGTGTGAGCAGGACTGACGGTCAGCGCTGCTCTGGAGGGAGCGGGCAGGACTCTGAGGTCGGCGGGGTCATCCTCCGGGCCGAGGCGCTTTTAAAGTGGAGATGAAACGTCCGGCCCGGAGAGAGGAGCGTCCACTCCGCAGAGCAGGGAAATCTGCCCCGTCAGGAACATTCAACCTTTCCAAAGTGCTCAGCAGATCCAGCGACTCCACAGACTCAGTGGAACGCCCCAGAGTTAAGAGCCAGACTGCTGTTAGAACCTTCTACACCCGAAAAGACATACATGTTAACTTCCGCTGTAAAAGAGCGAAGAGTGAGAGACCAGCGCTGAAACGCGTGACACGCTGAGTTTACTGGGTTCATCATTTCCACATCAGTAGAACAGTTTTCACCAAAACAGCTACAGGACGATAAACTGCTGTGACGTCGGGCAGCAAAAAACAGGCAGTGTGGTTAGAAACATGTACCTAATCTGTAATATTGATCTTGTCCTGTAATCAATCTTAAAATCAGTAAACATTTCATTGGTTTAGTGTTTTGTGTCTAGATTTCATAACCTAATAACCCTGATTTGACCCAGCCTTCAAATAATAATCTAAAACCTAATAATCCAAAATCAAGCATTTTAACCTTAAACATTAAGTAAAACCTCATTTGACGCAAAACGTCTTGAAATGAATGTTTGGGGGTTGCAGCTTTCTAATAAAACCTAACGTCCTAAAATTCCTGCGAATTATTCTCAAAACGAAGCGCTGGAATCCTGAAAAAGCGGCATGTGGGGTGATGAACTGCGTTAACTCCAAACAGTGGATTAAAACCCAACAAACAAGCCGGAAAATCTCGGAAACAAACCGAGGACGTTTGCTTCGTTCAGCTTGAAGTTTGGAGGCCTTTTTGTTTTTTTTTTCTATGAAACAAGAAAAAAGTTATTTTCAGGTTATGACGCGAAACTTTTGTCCAACGGAATTCTTAAAAAAGCGAAATCTCCTTTTCTCAGTGAGGTTCTTCTGGATCAGCTACACGTCCTTTCAGACCCACAGCGCTGAGTGGGCTTCTCACAGTGGAGGGATGGACAGAAACACCTGTGGATGTTTTCAGATCTGAAGCAGCTTGATCTTCTCCTCTCTCTCAGAGATCAAAGCTTTCAGCGCTGTTTATCTGATGGGGGCAGTTTTGGGGGCTACCAGCTCTTCCAGGTGGTTGTTAGGAGACACATTTTCTCTTTAGTTTTTAATCAGTTTTTGATCTCCAGTTTTGGAAACTCATGTAAACGGATTCTCTTATAATTTAATAAAGTTATGTATGATGTTTCCAACAGTACAGTACATTTTCGGTTCCAGATGAATATATTTAATTATTTTAATGTAATATATATTTAAATGTAAATAAAACTGTAGGAATGTCAGATGAGTCCACAGTGATGAACAGATCTGTAGAAGATTCTACAAAGATTTAGAAAACTGTAGAACATCAAGAGTAAAACTCACAGCTTGCTTAATGTCCAGGAATGAAGAAATTAGAGTTTGAATTAAATTCAAATTAATGTCCAGAATTAAGTTCTAATACATTAATATCCAGAAGGAAGTTCTAATCAAATTAAACTTAATATCCAGAATAAAATTCTAATAAATGAATATCCAGAATAAAGTTGCAATTAAATTCAAATTAATATCCAGAATAAAATTCTAATAAAATTAATATCCAGAATGAAGTTCTAATAAAATTCAAATTAACATCCAGAATAAAGGTCTAATGAAATGAATATCCAGAATAATATTCTAATTAAATTAATATCAGAATGACGTTCTAATTAAATTAATATCCAGAATAAAATTCTAATAAAATTAATATCCAGAATGAAGTTCTAATAAAATTCAAATTAACATCCAGAATAAAGGTCTAATGAAATGAATATCCAGAATAATATTCTAATTAAATTTATATCAGAATGACGTTCTATTTAAATTAATATCCAGAATGAAGAACTGTATACGAAATGTCAAAATGTATTCATGTGAAAAGTGATTCAAAATGTTGTGATCAAAACGCTACGTATTGTATTTTATTGATGTGGAAATGATGCTCACGTATGAATCCAGTGAATTCAGAGAGCTGCTGAGTAGAATCTTCAGACTAACGTTTTAATTGGTCACCATATCAGTCGGTCTTTATTTGGGCTGCAATGTTTTGAATAATTAAACGTGACTAGAGACTCGTCTCCACTCATATCTGAGGAGCGAGAACAGACAAAGGCTTCGACTCTTCAGGACCGCCAAACAGCTTCATACCAGCTTTCTGTCTTTCTGTTTATTCATCTGTTTTTCCCACATGGTTTGATTTACAGACTCGATCACTCATCCACAACAGAATCACGTACTCACGTGCCTTTCTCCATCCTTACGCTCTCAGACCGGGAATGTTGATCCGGAAGCATGTACAAAATGACTTTAAGTTAACTAAATATGAATATAGTGTAAAAACGTCTTATAATAATCAAATGTTGTAAAATAATGAGGGGAAGACGAGTCGTTCAGAATTAATTACAGTAATAATAAAAATGAGGGATTTTACAGTGTTGGATTTCTGTATTTCACATTGATTTACATCCTGCACACATTAACCGTGAGGGTCTCTACACCGTTTTGGGTTGAACAAACAATTCACTGCAACAACGGATCAAAAAATCATCTTAGCAGGTGAAATGATCTTGAATATAGTGGATAGTTTCATAAGCCCATTTCTGAACATGTTGGGATGCTGTGCAGACTGTAAATAAAAACAAAATGCTAACAAAGTGCAAATCATTTAAACACTATATTTCCAAAAAGTTGGACGGGGAACAAAAGGCTGGTAAAGGTGTGTGATGCTAAAATACACCTGGTGGTTGATTGGCAGCAGGTCAGTAACATGACTGGGTATAAAGAGCAGCTCAGAGAGGCGGAGTCAGAAGTAAAGAGGAGGAGGGGTCACCACTCTGTGAAAGACTGGACCATCAAATAGAGCAACAACTCAAGAAGAACATTCCTCAACATAAAACAGCAAAGAGCTTCTGCTTTTCATCGTCTACGGTGCAGAATATCATTAAAGACTCAGAGAATCTGGAGAAATCTCTGTCTGTGAGGGACGAGGCTGAACACCAGGATCTGCTGGCCGTGATCTTTGGGCCCTCAGGCAGCACTGCATTAAAAACAGACATGATTCTGTAGTGGAAATCACTGCATGGGCTCAGAAACACTTCTGAAAACCACTGACTGTGAACACAGTTCATCACTGCATCCACAAACGCTGTTAAACTCTAAAACACAAAGAAGAACCCAAATATAAACAGGATCCAGAAACGCTGCCACCTTCTCTGGGCCGGAGCTCATTTAAGATGGGCTGAGGGGAACATTTGAAATTCTTTAGGAAATCATGGACACTGTGTCCTCCGGGCTGAAGACCACTCAGCTTATCAGTGCTCAGTTCTAAAGCCAGTATTCATGATGGTTTAGGGGGCATTAGTGCTCATGGCCTGGGTGACCTGCTCATCTGTGAAGGCCCCATTAAAGCTGAATGATATAAACATGTTTTATCAACATCTGCTGCCGTCCAGACGACGTCTTTTTCAGGGAAGGCCTTGATTATTTCAGCAGGACGATGTCAAACCACATTCTGCATGTATTACAGCAGCACTGCTCCGTATTAAGAGTCCAGGTGCTAAACTGACCTGCCTGCAGTCCAGACCGGTCAACACTGAGGACATTTGGCTCATTATAAAATGAAACATCAAGAAATTTATAGTAATCTTCTAAAAACACATCTGAAAACACAAACAGCGCTGTGTTTCTCCCTCCGTGAAGGCCCTGCTCGGGCGAAAGGCTCTGCTGAGACCGAGGCTGTGTTTGCAGGGATGGGATGTCGGTTTGACACCGGCAGTGAAGCGCAATTAAAGCGGCAGCCCGGCCGCGTTCAGGTCCGAGTTCACTTTAATCGCTCAAGCCCACCCACGGGATCACAGTCTGGAGCTGAAAGTTCTCCAGTTCAGCAGCTTCGCTCCAGCCCTTCTTCCTTTCTGCTCACGCTGAGGAAAGTTCACCAAAGCCAGAAGTTCACCACCGCCCGAATCAGCGCAGCTTGATTTATTCATTTATTTACAGGGAATTTTATGCCCTGAAATCTGCTGAGATTCCTGAGGCTGCAGGAAAGCGGTAACAGCAGCTCAGCCGAGAGACAATTACATGATAATTGGGCGGCACTGAGACTCGCCTGTCAACGCCAAGCTTGTTATTTTCCTCTCTGCCTCTTTCTTTATGCTTTCTCACATACATAGCTGAGGAAGAGGAGGAAGACGAAGGCCTCTCCGCTCTGCACAGCTGTACATGAACACATCATAACAGTAAACTGTTTACCACGCCAAGCTTTATGCATTATTACAAATATATATATATATATATATACACACACACACTATTTCCAAAAGTATTTGTTCATATTCGGACGTATTCGGTTTAATATGATGTCGGCCCACCCTTTGCAGCTATAACAGCTCCAACTCTTCGGGGAAGGCTTTCCACAAGGGTTAGGAATGTTTATGGGAATTTTTGACCGTTCTTCCAGAAGCTCATTTGTGAGGTCAGACACTGATGTTGGACGAGAAGGCCTGGCTCACAGTCTCCGCTCTAATTCATCCCAAAGGTGTTCTATGGGGTTGAGGTCAGGACTCTGTGCAGGCCAGTCAAGTTCTTCCACACCAAACTGGCTCATCCACGTCTTTATGGACCTGCTTTGTGATTGTGAAATTGTCCAAAATCTCTTGGTGCTGAAGCTTTAAGAGTTCCTTTCACTGGAACCTGATAGACAGAGAAGCTGGTCACTCCACAGAACACGTTTCCACTGCTCCAGAGTCCAGTGGCGGCGTTTTACTCCACTCCATCCGATGCTTGCCGTTTATGCGTGGTGATATAAGGCTTCATGCAGCTGGTTGACCATGGAGACCCTGCTCTGAAGCTCCCGGTGCGGTTTCTGTGCTGATGTTGATGCCAGAGGAGGTTTGAACTCTGCAGTTATTGATCAGCAGAGCGTTGGAGACCTTTATGCTCTATTCTCTTCAGCACTCGGAGACCTGCTCTGTAACGTTACGTGGGCTGACACTTCGTCGCTGTGGTTCCTAAACGCTTCCACTTTCCAATAATACACACTCAGTTTATCGTGGAAGATCTGGCAGGGAAGAAATTTCAAACGGACTTATTGCTATGATGCCATCTATTACAGCACCACGCTGGAATTCAGTGGCTCTTTAGACCCCTTCTTTCACTAGTGTGTGTAAAGGCAGGCTGCATGGTTTGATTATATACCTGTGGCAATGAAACACCTGAATTCAATGGTTAAGATGTGTGTCCCAATACTTTTGTCCATATGGTGTGTATGTGTAGTCGAGTCGAGCCACACCGCGTAAGGGATGAGTGACTGAAGCGAGAGCTGAGTGCTGTCCAGGCTGCACTGAGGATGAGGATGGTTTAAGCTCCAGACATGATCCCACATCAGGATCCAACATTCAGCAGCCCCGCCCCTAACTAGTCAGTGGGACGTCGTGGAGCTGTGACGTCAGCATCAGTGAGTAACTCGGCTCACCAAATCCTGATACTATTGCTCCACGTTTTGACCTTCATATTCCAACAAGGGGTTAAAACAGTGACATGATTCACCATCAGATCATCATCAGACTCTGACCCACCGTCCAGAGTGGTTTCACCCCCCTGTGACCGTCCATCAGCCAGAGATCAGCTCCAAAACCACCCAAACCCACTCACTGCTGTTATACTACATCTCTGCTTTTAGCCGTCATGTTATAAACAAAGGGTTAAAGATGTCGACACGATTCCCATCAGAGCGCTCAGAGGAACCGGCCGTCACCAGCCAGAGTGAGAGGAACCAGCTCTAACATCTCCAGAAATACAGCTCAGCACAGCCTGAACCACTGGAACACCTGTTATTAGCCCTGCTGTGGCCTTCATTTGGCAAGAGCGCTGCCAATGACACATCATGCTGACCACCAGGACTCACCCTGTGTGTCCAGAGTGGCTCTGTGGAGATTTTAGCCGTGAAACGACGTCCTGCGTTCACGTCCATTAAAAGGCCATTTAAACCCCCAGAGCAACACGTTCCGTATAAAACTGTCCATCTCGGCTCAAACAGCCTAGATGGACTCAGACTCTGACTTTAGTTCTGATACTCGGACATTTACAGCTAAATACGCATAAAAACGACTGGAATACAGTCACACTAGCTGTGCCTGTGAGTGCACGCTGCTGAGCTGGCCTTGTCCCATTCAACACACTGAGGGCACCTTCCCTCTTTCCCTCAAAACCACACGACCAGGCCCTAAAACACACGTTAACAGATAAATAACACTAAACATGATTACAACATGAATAATATCTAATCTGTCTTGCTGTGTATCAGAGTTTTAGCGCTGAGCCTGAATCCAAGACGGCAGAAGATCAGTAAATAATCGTGTCCGTCTTCTGCTGATTGTTAATTTTTACTCATAATAACCGACAGAATGAATCCCCATCAAAATCCCTGCACTTTCAGCTCAGAGACGCTCCAGACTGACCATCTCTGAAAAGAAAACTACGACTGCACTTCTTTTAAAGATCTCTATGAGCAAGAAATTACAAGTTTAGCAGCGCCGGGTTCATTTTTGATCAGAAATGACCCAAATGTATAAAAATATCAAACAGTGGCGTATCTGAGCAGCACAGGGTCTCCAGAAAATAACAGTGTATGCCATGTGTGACCGTCACATCTAAACACTTTAGACTTGTAGTTGTAGTTGTAATTGACCCAAATACCAAAGTTCTAGGGTTCTAAGGTTAAATGGTGTACAGTAGCGTATGGTATATATAAAGCTGTGTGATGTGTTTAATGAGGCTTATGCATTACTAAAACTATGAAATATGGGGCATTACTAACACTCAGGACCCCGAGAAAGCCTCAACATGAAGTCTAGTACAGGAGTTCTACAAGTCTAGTACAGTTCTACAAGTCTAGTACAGGAGTTCTACAAGTCTAAAATACAGAATATAAACATTGAGTTCATTTGACTTAATACTAGTGAAACTGATCATTTTACTCCACTAGAACCTTATAATAAGTTCCAGTTTGCGCTCTAAAACACAGCGGTTCTTCAAGGGTTCTTTAGTAAAGAAAATGGTTCTATATAGAATCATCAACACTCAAAAAACCATGTGCATGATTAAAGGGTTCTTTGCATTGTGAGATGGTTCTTCAGATTTAAGGAGAATGTGTTGTATATGGTTCTATATAGCACTAAAAAGGGTTCTGCTGCTGTGCACAAGCTTGACATTGTGACAATAGCAAAACGCATTTACTGCTATATAGAATACATTCTCCATCAATCTGAAGAACCATTTCACCACTCAGAGAACCCTTTTATCATGAAAAGGGTTCTATATACACCCTTAAAGAAAGGTGGTTGTTCAAGGGTTCTGTAGTAAAGACAGTGGTTGTATATAGAACCATAAACACTCAAAGAACCATTTGCATACTTAAATGGTTCTCTGCAGGGTGAAATGGTTCTTCAGGTTGATGGAGAATGTGTTTTATGTAGTTCTACTTGGCAGCAAAAAAGGGTTCTGCTATTGTTGCGATGTCAAGCTTGTAGCAATAGCAGAACGCTTTTTTTGGTGGAACCATATTCAACACATTCTCCATCAGTCTGAGTGAATTCCCCATGCAGAGAACCATTTAAGTATGCAAATGGTTCTATATACATGCTTAAAAAAAGTTGGATTTTTGGTGAAGACAATGGTTCTATATAGAAAGACAAAAAAGGTTCTGCAACTGTTGCCGTGTATAGCTTGTAACAACAGAAGAACTGTTTTTGGTGCTACATAGAACCCATACAACACATTATCCATCAATCTGAAGAACCATTTCACCATGCAAAGAACCCTTTAATCATGAAAATGGTTCTGTGTGTGTTCTTTGTGTGTCTTTACTGAAGAACCCTTAATGGACTTTAGAACCTTGAAGAACCTTGATGGAGTCTAGGGCACAGTAGATCTCCACTGGAGCATTGTTTTTACCAATGTTCTCCCTGGGAACTTTAGGAAGCTCCTTCATCTTCAACAGGATCGCTGCTTGTGTGAAATCAATGCTGACGTCTGTTAGAACAGCGGAGAACGTTCCTTATTTTGTGCTGCCGTATTCCACCCCTAATCGCTTCTGAGGCTCCATGCGTCATCCCTCTGCTCTCCAGCGGTCCAGTCTCATTAAAAACCCCACCGTGGGCCTCACAAACACCGTTCGAGAACCCATAACTCACAGGTTTGCGGTGCAGCGACGCAGACGCAGGTGGAATAACGTCGCCGTCTGCTGGGGTTCCTGAAATTCATCATTTAAATGCGCTTCACAGGTGGTGCTGCATGAGCTGCCCAGCCGTGAGTGAGAGAGGGAAGACGTCTTCATTGCTCAACGTGCTCCTGTTCTTTTCTTCAGACCTTCAGTCCACAACGGTCAGGCGTAACGTTCTGACCACCTCCTAGTTTCTGCTCTCACTGTCCACTTTATCAGCTCCACTGACCGTATAGTTCCACTCTGTAGTTGTACAGTTACAGACTGTAGTCATCCTACATCCTACAAGTCATCTTGGTCATCCTCTAGTCCTTCATCAGTGGTCACAGGACGCTGTTGGCTGGATGCTTTTGGTTGGTGGACTGTTCCCAGGTGCTGAGAATGATCCACCGCCCAAACAGTACCTGCTCTGTGAGGGTCCATGGGGGTCCTGACCACTGAAGAACAGGGTAACAGAGTATCAGAGAAACAGATGGACTACAGTCTGTAACTGTAGAACTACAGAGAGCAGCTATACAGTAAGTGGAGCTGATAAAGTGGACAGTGAGAGTAGAAACGAGGAGGTGGTCAGAATGTTATGCCTGACCGGTGTGTAAAAAATAGATTGCATAGCAGAGCTGCCGGAGCCGCCGGAACCGCGGGGGCAAGCGGGCGTTTGATCCACTGCTTTTTGAAGTACTGGGGCGACGACTCACCACTTTCTGACTGAGTTCAAGGTGCTTACATCATAAAGACACCAAGCAGAGCGCAGACCAATTCACAGCATTGGATTACATCACTAAGAAGACCGTGGCTCCACGTTGGTGGGGGAGCTGTGACTCTGACCTCTGATGGAGCCCATCTCATCACCGTTACTGCAGACACAGCCCTGCAGGAGGACAAACACCAACAACACTGACCAGAATGACCACGAAAACACGAAGAGACATGGATGTGTGAACTTGCTGCTAATACCGTGTTTACACTGTTTACTCAAGCGCTACCTCAGGACCTGCTGTGCTCATCTCTGTTAGTCCTCACTCACCCATCCAAATCAGTGAATTCCGGTGTTCCAGTCACTTCCATGGCCACAGGTGTATAAAGCCGAGCCCCTAGGCCTGCAGACTGCTTCTACAGACATTAGTGAAAGAATGGGTCACTCTCATACCTAATGTCTGTGGTATTTATTGTATTTATTCAATTTATTCAAATCAGTGAATTCACGTGTTCCAGTCACTTCCGTGGCCACAGGTGTATAAAGCCGAGCCCCTAGGCCTGCAGACTGCCTGAACCTTGCGAAAGTCCACTACCATCTCCTTGGTTTTGGCAGTGTTCAGAAGCAGGTTGCTCCCACGGCACCACTCCACAAAGTCCTTCATCAGGCTCTTGTACTCCTCCTCCTGCCCTCCCCTTACACAAGCCACGATGGCCATGTCATCAGAAAACTTCTGCATGTGGCTCGTCTCAGAGTTGTGCTGAAAGTCTGAGGTGTAACATGTGAACAGAAAGGGGGAAAGTACAGCCCCTTGTGGTGCTCCTGTGCTGCTGACCACAGTCTGATGTACAGTCCTTCAGCCTGACATACTGAGGTCTGCCAGTGAGGTAGTCAGTAAGCCAGGAGACCAGGTGTGGATCCACTTGCATGTTAACCAGCTTGTCTCTAAGTTGGAGGGGCTGGAAGGTGTTAAAGGCGCTGGAAAAATCAAAGAACATGACTCTTACAGCACAACCACCCTTGTCCATGGGCATGATGGACGAGGTATAGCACGGCATCCTCCACTCCAACTTTCTCCCTGTAGGCGAACTGCTTGCTGTTGCATGTCGAACCTTGCGGTGCTGCAGATCAGCTCAGATGCCTTGATGTGTGAAGAGGGGGTAGAGAGGGTCGTGATGTCTGTGCCATCAGCGTCTGGGAGGGTGGCATGAATATCAGTAGGAGCAGATGAGGTGTTGATGTCCAGGCAGACAGAGACTGAAGTGCCAGGAGCTGAAGATGTTGAACTCATTGGCTCTCTCTGCGCCATCGTCTAACGCACTGTCCATCCTCTGCTTTCAGCCTGTAATGGTCTTCATACCATTCCATACCTCCCTCATGTTATTCTCCCTTAACTTCTGCTCCACCTTCACCCTGTAGGACTCCTGGGCCTTCTGTACATTCCTAAGCTCCTCCTGGTTGTTGTCTTTAAAGGCTCTCTTCTTCTTGTTCAGCAGGCCTTTGACATCGCTGGATATCCAGGGCTTGTTGTTAGCAAAGCAGTGTACAGTTTTCACAGGAACAACAACATCCAAGCAAAAGTTCATGTAGTCCGTCATGCAGTGTGTAATCCCCTTAATATCCTCTCCGTATGACTCCTGCAGTAAACTCCATTCCATGGACTCGAAACAATCCCTGAGAACCGCTTTGGCTTCAGGAGACCATTTCCTGAAGGAGCGTGTTGTTACAGGCTCTCTCTGGACACAGGGTTTGTACTGAGGCTGCAGGTAGACCAGGCTGTGGTCAGATTTTCCCAGAGGGGGCAGGGGTGTGGCGATGTATCCATCCTTCACATTGGCATAAAGGAGATCAACTGTCCTGTTCTTCCTGGTGGAGCAGCCTTCATACTGGTAAAAGATGTGAGTCCAGTGTAATGTGGTTAAAATCACCAGAGATGGCGATGAAAGCCTCAGGGTGCTGGGTCTCGCGATGGTAGCGTGTATGATGTCACACGCCGTCTCAGCGTCCGCACGAGGGGGAACGTAAACACAAACAGCGATGGCGTGTGACAGTTCCCTGGGCACATAATAGGGACGAAGACTCACTGCCATCAGTTCAATATCCCGACTGCAGATCATCTCCTTCACTGTCACATGTCCTGGGTTGCACCATCTGATGTTCATGAGTCCCCCACCTTTGCTTCTGCCGCTCAGTTTAGCGTCCCTGTCCGATCTCACGGTGGTGAAGCCGGGAATGTCCACGTTAGCATCGGGAATGTTGCCGGTTAGCCACGTTTCTGTGAGACATAAAAGACTACATTCCCGGTATAAACGCCGATTCCGAACTAGTCTGGTTGGCCAAAGAGTTCACATTCCCCGTCGCCACCGAAGGAGTAGATGGTTTGTACCTCCAGTGTTTCTCCATGCACTTAGCCTTTAGCTTAGCGCCGGCTCTGCACCCCCGATTGGTCTGCAGCTCCCCCAGAATGGGGTGCGTTGTGCCAGCGTGACCCTTTGTTCGCAGCGCTAGCAGCTCTTCACCTGTGTAAACTAAGTTATTTCTATCCATATGCATGAAAACAGGCTCCATGTCCTTCATACAAGCAAAACTATAACAAAGTGGAAGCGATTGGGAACGACAGCAGCTCAGCCACGAAGTGGTCGGCCACGTAAAATGACAGAGCGGTCAGCGGATGCTGAGGGGCATCGTCACCAACTTCTGCAGAGTCAATCACTACAGACCTCCAAACTTAATGTGGCCTTCAGATCAGCTCAAGAACAGCGTAGAGAGCTTCATGGAATGGGTTTCCATGGCCGAGCAGCTGCATCCAAGCCTTACATCACCAAGCGCAGTGCAAAGCGTGGAATGCAGTGGAGTAAAGCGCCACCACTGGACTCTAGAGCAGTGGAGACGTGTTCTCTGGAGTGACCAATCACGCTGCTCCATCTGGGAATCTGATGGACGAGTCTGGGTTTGGCGGTTGCCAGGAGAAAAGTTCTCACCAATAATCAAACAACGTGTGATTTGGTCCCCTTCAGTCGCTGTGACATCAACCCAACCAAATGAAAAAAATACAACATCAAAAAATCAAAGACGGGTTTGTTGGCATGAAAAACGGCAGTCTTAGTTGCTCAGTCAGGGGCCTAGGTGCATTACCAAATACCACTGAGGCAGCTACGCAAACATGAGAATTAGGTTTAGTGCTCAGTTTGGAGCACTGCCACCGATTTGGCCTCATTTAGAACCTCCCTAATGAAACAGCACATATTTGAAGGTGAACTTCAGCAGCATATGGCTTCAGTATAGCAAGCATTTTTTGTACATCGCCTTCACTTTAAATCGATGACATTGTGCTGCGTCAGCTGATCTCAGAGCGGGTAAATTGTGTTAGTGTGCAGGTTTGGCGTCCAGGGCCAGATGGAGGTTGAAAAATCTGACCCAGAAGTAGCAGCACATTTCATTCGCCTCATTAATTAGCATTAGCAAAGACTGGCCACTTTATTAGAAACACCCCCCTGGTGCTTCCACTCACTGGCCACTTTATTAGAAACACCTGCCTTGTGCTACAGCTCCCTGGCCACTTTATTAGAAACACCCACCTTGTTCTTCCACTCACTGGCCACTTTATTAGAAACAGCAACCTTGTGCGTCCAGTAACTGGCCACTTTATTAGAAACACACACCTGTTCTGTGGTTGGTTCTGCTGCAGTGTGTTCCTCTTGCCAAATGAACGCTGGCACAGAGTAAGTGTAGAGCAGATCGTGATGAGCGGGTGTGATGTATGATGCGTTTGATCTGTCCCGCTGTTCTCTCGGCTGTGTAAGATAGATGTTGTGTTTGGAGTGAAGGGAAATGTCAGGCGTTCAGATGAAAGAGATCATCTACAGCAGATACAGAACAAAAAAAGAAGCCCTGAGAGTCACAGGCTGCTGCGTCAATCTCAGCGTGGAATTCTGTAAAACTGCTGCCGCTACACTTTCAGCTCTGCTCATTAACAGCTGCTGTAATTCCGGCTCATCTGGCGCATCCACTGCTTTGCCAGTCAGAGTTGAGTGAAAGCATTCGCTCCTCTGATCACGGTTCATAACGATGAAATATATCAACTCATCACAACCGTTTACATTATGAGGCACAAGCAGTTAGTTAGATAGCAGTTTAGCCACGCCCATTCCGCCTACCTCAGTTAAGCCACGCCCAGCTACAGCGGTTTAGCCCCACCATTCAGCTACAGCGGTTTAGCCCCACCCATTCATTCAGCTACAGTGGTTTAGCGCCACCATTCAGCTACAGCGGTTTAGCCCCACCATTCAGCTACAGTGATTTAGCTCCACCCATTCAGCTACAGTGGTTTAGCCCCACCATTCAGCTACAGTGGTTTAGCTCCACCCATTCAGCTACAGCGGTTTAGCTCCACCCATTCAGCTACAGTGGTTTAGCCCCACCATTCAGCTACAGCAGTTTAGCTCCACCCATTCAGCTATAGCAGTTTAGCCCCACCATTCAGCTACAGTGGTTTAGCTCCACCCATTCAGCTACAGCGGTTTAGCCCCACCATTCAGCTACAGCGGTTTAGCCCCACCATTCAGCTACAGCGGTTTAGCTCCACCATTCAGCTACAGCGGTCTAGCTCCACCATTCAGCTACAGCGGTTTAGCTCCACCCATTCAGCTACAGCGGTTTAGCCCCACCATTCAGCTACAGCGGTTTAGCCCCACCATTCAGCTACAGCGGTTTAGCTCCACCATTCAGCTACAGCGGTTTAGCCCCACCATTCAGCTACAGCGGTTTAGCTCCACCATTCAGCTATAGTGGTTTAGCTCCACCATTCAGCTACAGCGGTTTAGCTCCACCCATTCAGCTACAGCGGTTTAGCCCCACCATTCAGCTACAGCGGTTTAGCCCCACCATTCAGCTACAGCGGTTTAGCCCCACCATTCAGCTACAGCGGTTTAGCTCCACCATTCAGCTACAGCGGTTTAGCTCCACCATTCAGCTACAGCGGTTTAGCTCCACCATTCAGCTACAGCGGTTTAGCTCCACCATTCAGCTACAGCAGTTTAGCACCACCCATTCAGCTACAGCAGTTTAGCTCCACCATTCAGCTACAGTGGTTTAGCTCCACCCATTCAGCTACAGTGGTTTAGCTCCACCCATTCAGCTACAGCGGTTTAGCTCCACCATTCAGCTACAGTGGTTTAGCTCCACCCATTCAGCTACAGCGGTTTAGCTCCACCCATTTAGCAACAGCAGTTCATGGTCACTGCTTATAGCTAGAGGTCCACTGTCCTGAATAACCTGCTCTCCATCACCCCCTACTGGCTGATTATTAAACATCTTCCACACTGACCTGAAATCCATGTTAATTTAATTGAAATGATCAGAACATTTAGAAGTGGCAGTAATTTGTCATTTACAGCACTGTGCGAAAATCTTTGGCACCCAATCTATTTATTTGTGTAGTTTGTGTTTATTTGCTATAATATATATTTATAATTAATAATGATTATAAATATATATATATATATAATAAACAGTGATGTTCTGGATGTGAGTGTGTGTGTTGACCCATCTCCAAGCCTCTCCTCCTCGAGGAAGTCCAGTATTATATGTAGTTAAAAAGCAGCTCCTGGTTTGACCAATCAGTGCTCAGTAAATTGAGCTCATGATGTAATTGATGATATTAACGAGTCTCTGTGGCGGCTGTGAAGGTGTCCAGGAAAAATATGGACCCGAGAAATTCTTGTTACTGTTTATAGTTTTTCTGTTTATCTGAATTATGAATACGACTTTATTCTAATGTATATTGTGATAAACTCACTGCTGAGGGAAACTGATTAAACACAGCGCTGCAGATTAATAAGATTATCCTCATATGAACACGTTATTATGATAGTCCAATATCAGATGATTAACCACACTTACACATTTTAAACAGTAATAATCAAAGCGCTGTAGTTGAACATCGATCTCGAGGTTTGTGTTTTGCTGGGCTGAGAGAGCAGGTGATCACAGCGCTGACTTCTCTGAGTGATCCGTCTGTTGTTAGAGGCTTTTTCAGTCATCTGAGACCGCCGATCATCTCCCACCGCAGCAGAATCTAATACGACAGCAGCTCGCCGATGTCTTTAGCACTGAAAGCGAATATAATTCTGCAGGAAATTTAATTTTATCTAACACACTATTATATAAAGGTTCTGCAGCCTCAGACAGAAGAACTGAGAAAAGCTTGTACACCGATCAGCCAAAACTCTGAGTCCACCTCCGTTTCTACACTCACTGTCCATTTAATCAACTCCACTGACCGTATAGGAGCTTTTCGTAGTTCTACAGTTACAGACTGTAGTCCATCGGTTTCTCTGCATCTTGCAGTGTGAGAGGTGAGCAGAAGCGGCTTGGGCAACTCAACGTTTGTGTCCATAAAGAGGCTTTATTTAGATTCGTGCCAGGGGTTCAGATCTGACAGCTCAGTATAGGATTTTTCAAAAATTCCTATTACAGAAGCAAATCTGATCTTAATTCAGGGTTTTTATCTTATCTTACAGCTTCTTATACTCAGTTAGGAACTCTTAACCTACTCGATCAAAGTCGATCAGCTGTCATGTCTCTTTCTGAGCAACCGACCAGAAACACACAGCTGAAACGTAAACACATCGTCAGAATAGCGTTAAAATGTGAGTTAAGCTGCTGTTACTGATGTAAAAAACCTCAAACAGAACTAAAGTGAATACTGTGAGAGCGCCCCCTGCTGTTTATCAGAGCGCCCCCTGCTGTTTATCAGAGCGCCCCCTGCTGTTTATCAGAGCGCCCCCTGCTGTTTATCAGAGCGCCCCCTGCTGTTTATCAGAGCTCCCCCTGCTGTTTATCAGAGGCGCCCCCTGCTGTTTATCAGAGCGCCCCCTGCTGTTTATCAGAGCTCCCCCTGCTGTTTATCAGAGCGCCCCCTGCTGTTTATCAGAGCTCCCCCTGCTGTTTATCAGAGCGCCCCCTGCTGTTTATCAGAGCTCCCCCTGCTGTTTATCAGAGCGCCCCCTGCTGTTTATCAGAGCGCCCCCTGCTGTTTATCAGAGCTCCCCCTGCTGTTTATCAGAGCGCCCCCTGCTGTTTATCAGAGCTCCCCCTGCTGTTTATCAGAGCGCCCCCTGCTGTTTATCAGAGCTCCCCCTGCTGTTTATCAGAGCGCCCCCTGCTGTTTATCAGAGCTCCCCCTGCTGTTTATCAGAGCGCCCCCTGCTGTTTATCAGAGCGCCCCCTGCTGTTTATCACAGCTCCCCCTGCTGTTTATCAGAGCGCCCTCTGCTGTTTATCAGAGCTCCCCCTGCTGTTTATCAGAGCTCCCCCTGCTGTTTATCAGAGCGCCCCCTGCTGTTTATCAGAGCTCCCCCTGCTGTTTATCAGAGTCGCCCCCTGCTGTTTATCAGAGCGCCCCCTGCTGTTTATCAGAGCGCCCCCTGCTGTTTATCAGAGTCACCCCCTGCTGTTTATCAGAGCGCCCCCTGCTGTTTATCAGACTCACCCTGCTGTTTATCAGAGGCGCCCCCTGCTGTTTATCAGAGTCGCCCCCTGCTGTTTATCAGAGCGCCCCCTGCTGTTTATCAGAGCGCCCCCTGCTGTTTATCAGAGCTCCCCCTGCTGTTTATCAGAGCTCCCCCTGCTGTTTATCAGAGTCGCCCCCTGCTGTTTATCAGAGCTCCCCCTGCTGTTTATCAGAGCTCCCCCTGCTGTTTATCAGAGCGCCCCCTGCTGTTTATCAGACTCACCCTGCTGTTTATCAGAGTCGCCCCCTGCTGTTTATCAGAGCGCCCCCTGCTGTTTATCAGAGCTCCCCCTGCTGTTTATCAGAGCGCCCCCTGCTGTTTATCAGAGTCGCCCCCTGCTGTTTATCAGAGCGCCCCCTGCTGTTTATCAGAGCTCCCCCTGCTGTTTATCAGAGCGCCCCCTGCTGTTTATCAGAGCGCCCCCTGCTGTTTATCAGAGTCGCCCCCTGCTGTTTATCAGAGCGCCCCCTGCTGTTTATCAGAGCGCCCCCTGCTGTTTATCAGAGTCGCCCCCTGCTGTTTATCAGAGCGCCCCCTGCTGTTTATCAGAGCGCCCCCTGCTGTTTATCAGACTCACCCTGCTGTTTATCAGAGGCGCCCCCTGCTGTTTATCAGAGTCGCCCCCTGCTGTTTATCAGAGTCGCCCCCTGCTGTTTTTCAGAGCGCCCCCTGCTGTTTATCAGAGCGCCCCCTGCTGTTTATCAGAGTCGCCCCCTGCTGTTTATCAGAGCGCCCCCTGCTGTTTATCAGAGCGCCCCCTGCTGTTTATCAGAGCTCCCCCTGCTGTTTATCAGAGTCGCCCCCTGCTGTTTATCAGAGCGCCCCCTGCTGTTTATCAGAGCTCCCCCTGCTGTTTATCAGAGCGCCCCCTGCTGTTTATCAGACTCACCCTGCTGTTTATCAGAGTCGCCCCCTGCTGTTTATCAGAGCGCCCCCTGCTGTTTATCAGAACTCCCCCTGCTGTTTATCAGACTCACCCTGCTGTTTATCAGAGTCGCCCCCTGCTGTTTATCAGAGCGCCCCCTGCTGTTTATCAGAGCTCCCCCTGCTGTTTATCAGAGTCGCCCTGCTGTTTATCAGAGCGCCCCCTGCTGTTTATCAGACTCTCCCTGCTGTTTATCAGACTCACCCTGCTGTTTATCAGAGCGCCCCCTGCTGTTTATCAGAGCTCCCCCTGCTGTTTATCAGAGCTCCCCCTGCTGTTTATCAGAGTCGCCCCCTGCTGTTTATCAGAGTCGCCCTGCTGTTTATCAGAGCGCCCCCTGCTGTTTATCAGACTCACCCTGCTGTTTATCAGACTCACCCTGCTGTTTATCAGAGCGCCCCCTGCTGTTTATCAGAGCTCCCCCTGCTGTTTATCAGAGCTCCCCCTGCTGTTTATCAGAGTCGCCCCCTGCTGTTTATCAGAGCGCCCCCTGCTGTTTATCAGAGCGCCCCCTGCTGTTTATCAGAGCTCCCCCTGCTGTTTATCAGAGCGCCCCCTGCTGTTTATCAGAGCTCCCCCTGCTGTTTATCAGAGCGCCCCCTGCTGTTTATCAGACTCACCCTGCTGTTTATCAGAGTCGCCCCCTGCTGTTTATCAGAGCGCCCCCTGCTGTTTATCAGACTCACCCTGCTGTTTATCAGAGTCGCCCCCTGCTGTTTATCAGAGTGCCCCCTGCTGTTTATCAGAGCGCCCCCTGCTGTTTATCAGAGTCGCCCCCTGCTGTTTATCAGAGCTCCCCCTGCTGTTTATCAGAGCGCCCCCTGCTGTTTATCAGAGCTCCCCCTGCTGTTTATCAGACTCACCCTGCTGTTTATCAGAGTCGCCCCCTGCTGTTTATCAGAGCGCCCCCTGCTGTTTATCAGAGCGCCCCCTGCTGTTTATCAGAGTCGCCCCCTGCTGTTTATCAGAGCTCCCCCTGCTGTTTATCAGAGCTCCCCCTGCTGTTTATCAGAGCTCCCCCTGCTGTTTATCAGAGCGCCCCCTGCTGTTTATCAGAGCTCCCCCTGCTGTTTATCAGAGCTCCCCCTGCTGTTTATCAGAGCGCCCCCTGCTGTTTATCAGAGCGCCCCCTGCTGTTTATCAGAGCTCCCCCTGCTGTTTATCAGAGGCGCCCCCTGCTGTTTATCAGAGCGCCCCCTGCTGTTTATCAGAGCTCCCCTTCTGTTTATCAGAGCTCCCCCTGCTGTTTATCAGAGCTCCCCCTGCTGTTTATCAGAGGCACCCCCTGCTGTTTATCAGAGCGCCCCCTGCTGTTTATCAGAGCGCCCCCTGCTGTTTATCAGAGCTCCCCCTGCTGTTTATCAAAGTCGCCCCCTGCTGTTTATCAGAGCGCCCCCTGCTGTTTATCAGAGCGCCCCCTGCTGTTTATCAGAGCTCCCCCTGCTGTTTATCAGAGGCGCCCCCTGCTGTTTATCAGAGCGCCCCCTGCTGTTTATCAGAGCTCCCCTTCTGTTTATCAGAGCTCCCCCTGCTGTTTATCAGAGCTCCCCCTGCTGTTTATCAGAGGCACCCCCTGCTGTTTATCAGAGCGCCCCCTGCTGTTTATCAGAGCGCCCCCTGCTGTTTATCAGAGCTCCCCCTGCTGTTTATCAGAGTCGCCCCCTGCTGTTTATCAGAGCGCCCCCTGCTGTTTATCAGAGCTCCCCCTGCTGTTTATCAGAGCGCCCCCTGCTGTTTATCAGACTCACCCTGCTGTTTATCAGAGTCGCCCCCTGCTGTTTATCAGAGCGCCCCCTGCTGTTTATCAGAGCTCCCCCTGCTGTTTATCAGAGTCGCCCCATGCTGTTTATCAGACTCACCCTGCTGTTTATCAGAGTCGCCCCCTGCTGTTTATCAGAGCGCCCCCTGCTGTTTATCAGACTCACCCTGCTGTTTATCAGAGTCGCCCCCTGCTGTTTATCAGAGTGCCCCCTGCTGTTTATCAGAGCGCCCCCTGCTGTTTATCAGAGTCGCCCCCTGCTGTTTATCAGAGCTCCCCCTGCTGTTTATCAGAGCGCCCCCTGCTGTTTATCAGACTCACCCTGCTGTTTATCAGAGTCGCCCCCTGCTGTTTATCAGAGCGCCCCCTGCTGTTTATCAGAGCTCCCCCTGCTGTTTATCAGAGTCGCCCCCTGCTGTTTATCAGAGCTCTCCCTGCTGTTTATCAGAGTCACCCCCTGCTGTTTTTCAGAGCGCCCCCTGCTGTTTATCAGAGTCGCCTCCTGCTGTTTATCAGAGCGCCCCCTGCTGTTTATCAGAGCTCCCCCTGCTGTTTATCAGAGCTCCCCCTGCTGTTTATCAGAGCTCCCCCTGCTGTTTATCAGAGCGCCCCCTGCTGTTTATCAGAGCTCCCCTTCTGTTTATCAGAGCTCCCCCTGCTGTTTATCAGAGCTCCCCCTGCTGTTTATCAGAGGCGCCCCCTGCTGTTTATCAGAGCGCCCCCTGCTGTTTATCAGAGCGCCCCCTGTTGTTTATCAGAGCGCCCCCTGCTGTTTATCAGACTCACCCTGCTGTTTATCAGAGGCGCCCCCTGCTGTTTATCAGAGTCGCCCCCTGCTGTTTATCAGAGCGCCCCCTGCTGTTTATCAGAGCGCCCCCTGCTGTTTATCTGAGCTCCCCCTGCTGTTTATCAGAGCTCCCCCTGCTGTTTATCAGAGTCGCCCCCTGCTGTTTATCAGAGCTCCCCCTGCTGTTTATCAGAGCTCCCCCTGCTGTTTATCAGAGCGCCCCCTGCTGTTTATCAGACTCACCCTGCTGTTTATCAGAGTCGCCCCCTGCTGTTTATCAGAGCTCCCCCTGCTGTTTATCAGAGTCGCCCCCTGCTGTTTATCAGAGCGCCCCCTGCTGTTTATCAGAGCTCCCCCTGCTGTTTATCAGACTCACCCTGCTGTTTATCAGAGTCGCCCCTGCTGTTTATCAGAGCGCCCCCTGCTGTTTATCAGAGCGCCCCCTGCTGTTTATCAGAGCGCCCCCTGCTGTTTATCAGAGTCGCCCCCTGCTGTTTATCAGAGCTCCCCCTGCTGTTTATCAGAGCTCCCCCTGCTGTTTATCAGAGCGCCCCCTGCTGTTTATCAGAGCTCCCCCTGCTGTTTATCAGAGCTCCCCCTGCTGTTTATCAGAGCGCCCCCTGCTGTTTATCAGAGCTCCCCCTGCTGTTTATCAGAGTCGCCCCCTGCTGTTTATCAGAGCGCCCCCTGCTGTTTATCAGAGCTCCCCCTGCTGTTTATCAGAGCGCCCCCTGCTGTTTATCAGAGCTCCCCCTGCTGTTTATCAGAGTCGCCCCCTGCTGTTTATCAGAGCGCCCCCTGCTGTTTATCAGAGCTCCCCCTGCTGTTTATCAGAGCGCCCCCTGCTGTTTATCAGACTCACCCTGCTGTTTATCAGAGTCGCCCCCTGCTGTTTATCAGAGCGCCCCCTGCTGTTTATCAGAGCTCCCCCTGCTGTTTATCAGAGTCGCCCCCTGCTGTTTATCAGAGCTCCCCCTGCTGTTTATCAGAGTCACCCCCTGCTGTTTATCAGAGCGCCCCCTGCTGTTTATCAGAGCTCCCCCTGCTGTTTATCAGAGCTCCCCCTGCTGTTTATCAGAGCTCCCCTTCTGTTTATCAGAGCTCCCCCTGCTGTTTATCAGAGCTCCCCCTGCTGTTTATCAGAGCGCCCCCTGCTGTTTATCAGAGCTCCCCCTGCTGTTTATCAGAGCGCCCCCTGCTGTTTATCAGAGCGCCCCCTGCTGTTTATCAGAGCGCCCCCTGCTGTTTATCAGACTCACCCTGCTGTTTATCAGAGTCGCCCCCTGCTGTTTATCAGAGTCGCCCCCTGCTGTTTATCAGAGCGCCCCCTGCTGTTTATCAGAGCTCCCCCTGCTGTTTATCAGAGCTCCCCCTGCTGTTTATCAGAGCTTTGCTGTTCCCCAGTTTCAGTCTCCATTTCCCAAATGCTTTAACTGATCGCGCTAACGTTCCCCGTCCTAATAAAGAGACACACATTCAACTCCTCCTCATTATTCACCACCATCACTGTAATACTGCATCATCTACATTAACACAGGAAGGTGATCAGAGGGGCGGTGGAGTTCGAGTCGGCAGCGTCTGAGATGTTTAAACGCAGAGTTAGAAGAGAAAAGCATCTCCCAGTGAAAGCCGCGTTTTACAGTAGGAATAAATGGAGCTCTCAGAGCAGCCGCCTCAGAACCAGAGAAACGGACCTTAAACAGGAGTCAGGACCCTGCTGGGGTTCATCCTGAAGTTAGGACAGGATTTAGGAGGTTTAGTCCGGTTAGGATGTTTGTGTGATGCTGTTTTCTGATCTGGAGTTCATGATGAGGTCATGATGGGAGGAGCTGATATTCTGGAATAGATACTGAACTAAACTCAGTCTGTACTGAAGTCGTCATGGAGACCAAACACATCAGATTTCAGAGATGTTTCTCCATATACACTGTATTTCCAAAAGTCACCCATCAAAATCATTGAGTTCAGGTGTTCCAGTCTCTTCCGTGGCCACAGGTGTATAAAGCCGAGCCCCTCGGCCTGCAGACTGCTTCTACAGACATTAGTGAAAGAATGGGTCGCTCTCAGGAGCTCAGTGAGTTCCAGCGTGGTGCCGTGATCGGACGCCACCTGTGCAGCAAGTCCAGTCGTGAAATTTCCTCACTACTAAATATTCCACAGTCCACTGTCAGTGGGATTATAACAAAGTGGAAGCGATTGGGAACGACAGCAGCTCAGCCACGAAGTGGTCGGCCACGTAAAATGACAGAGCGGTCAGCGGATGCTGTGGGTCATAGTGCGCAGAGGTCACCAACTTTCTACAGAGTCAATCACTACAGACCTCCAAACTTCATGTGGCCTTCAGATCAGTCCAAGAACAGCGTAGAGAGCTTCATGGAATGGGTTTCCATGGCCGAGCAGCCGCATCCAAGCCTTACATCACCAAGCGCAGTGCAAAGCGTGGAATGCAGTGGTGTAAAGCGCCGCCACTGGACTCTAGAGCAGTGGAGACGTGTTCTCTGGAGTGACCAATCACGCTTCTCCGTCTGGAAATCCGATGGACGAGTCTGGGTTTGGCGGTTGCTAGGAGACGGTACTTGTCTGACTGCATTGTGCCGAGTGTAAAGTTTGGTGGAGGGGGGATCATGGTGTGGGGCTGTTTTTCAGGAGTTGGGCTCGGCCCCTCAGTTCCAGTGAAAGGAACTCTTAAAGCTTCAGCACCAAGAGATTTTGGACAATTTCCTGCTCCCAACTTTGTGGGAACAGTTTGGGGACGGCCCCTTCCTGTTCCAACATGACTGCCCACTAGTGCACAAAGCAGATGAGCCAGTTTGGTGTGGAAGAACTTGACTGGCCTGCACAGAGTGAGCCAGGCCTTCTCGTCCAACATCAGTGTCTGACCTCACAAATGTGCTTCTGGAAGAACGGCCAGAAATTCCCATAAACACTCCTAACCCTTGTGGAAAGCCTTCCCAGAAGAGCTGAAGCTGTTATAGCTGCAAAGGGTGAGCCGACATCATATTAAACCCTATGGATTAAGAATGGGACGTCACTCAAGTTCATATGCGTGTGAAGCCAGACGACCGAATACTTTTGGCACACACTTCAAAATGCCACTGAACACACTTACTTATTTAAAAATGAAATGCAGCTCAGCTAAGCATGAGCAAAGCATCATGGGAGCCAAAGCATGCTTTCTTATCATAACACTTTGTTTTATCCCCTTTTACCCTGTTCTTCAGATCAACATAGTAAAGGAGCTCATCTGTGATCCTGAGTTTAAAGCCAGTTTTTATTAAAAGTTTTATTTTATTTTGCTTGTGTGTAAAAAGTGATTTCAGAGCCACTCGGTTCTCCCTGATGGAAACTGTTTACCTTCAGTGTTTTGTGCTTATGATCATTTTAATATCGGATGATGTGGTCCTGTTAGCGTTATCAGGCCGGGACCTCCAGTTCTCTCTGGACCAGTTTGCAGCCGAGTGTGAAGAGGCTGGGATGAAAATTGGCACCTCTAAATCTGAGAACATGGTCCTCGGTCAGAAAAAAGTGGAATGCTCTGTCCAGGTTGGGAGTGAATTCTTGCCCCAAGTGGAGGAGTTTAAATATCTCAGGATTTTGTTCATGAGTGAAGGAAGGATGGAGCGAGAGGCTGACAGGCGGATTGGTGCGGTGTCTGCAGTAATGCGGACTCTATACCGGTCCGTCATGGTGAAGAGAGAGCTGAGCCAGAAGGCAAAGCTGTCAATTTACCAGTCAATCCACGTTCCGACTCTCACCTATGGTCACGCGCTTTGGGTGGTGACTGAAAGAATAAGATCTCAAATACAAGCGGCTGAAATGAGTTTTCTCCTCAGGGTCGCCGGGTTCTCCCTTAGAGTGAGAAGCTCTGCGATTTGGGAGAGGCTCGGAGTAGAGCCTCTGCTCCTCCACGTTGAGAGAAGCCAGTTGAGATCGTTCGGGCATCTGGTAAGGACGGCCTCTGGACGCCTCCCTTGGGAGGTGTTCCAGATATGTCTGACAGGGAGGAGACCCTGGGGAAGACCCAGGACACGTTGGAGGGATTATATCTCTCGACTGTCTTGGGAACGCCTCGGTATCCCCCCAGAAGTACTGGAGGAGGTGGCGGGGGAGAGGGAGGCCTGGGCTGCTGCCCCCGTGACCCGGACTAGGATAAGCAGATGACAATGGATGGATGGATGGATCATTTAGACGTCAGCGTCACTAATTAATGACGTTCTATTAAAAGACTGGTTTACCAAGAGAGACGCTGGAGGATTTTCACCCCGGCCACCCCATCTTTAACCATTATGGTCATACAGGCTCAGAACAAGCAGCGCTATAAAGAAGTCTTTCCAGTTGGAGAAGTAAAATGTGTTTAATTCAGAACTGGAGCGAAGTCTCTCCCTCTTTCTGTGAGAGGATGAGAGGATGGAGCGTCCTCCTTTGTACTGCAGCTCTATTGTGAAGCCTCTGAAATGCCAATTTAAATGTAAATCCGCTCTGCAGAAATACAGTCAGAGGAAGCAGCTGAGAGTGAAGACGTTATTAGCAAAGCCACAGCAATCAGACCGACTCCACACAGGCCGGGAGATCTCTCTGTAAACAGCAGCCTCGATTATCAGCCAACAAAAATAATTGCAGATGAGACCAATTCTAGAATTCCACTCCTTCGTTCTTGACCTGGTAGGTGTAAGAATGTGAGCCGGGAGATACAGTTTGGAGGATGTGGAGGTTGCAGTGAAAGTTGGTGTTTGATGGAAAAAAGTGTTCAGGAGGTTGATGATGTTTGGTGGAGAAGCAAGATGTTTGTTAGAGAATGATGGTGTTTAGTGAAGAATGATGGTGTTTAGTGAGACATGATGGTGTTTGCTGAAAAAAGGGCATTCATGGAGATTAACGATAGTTGGTGGAGACTGATGTATGTTTGAGATTGATGGTGTTTAGTGGAGAATGTTATTGTTTGTTTTGAATTGAGCATGTTTGTTAGAGAATGATGGTGTTTGTTGGTCAATGGTGGTGTTTTTAGGAGAATGATTGGGTTAGCTGGTCTAGATAGATAGATGGATAGATGGATAGATACTTTATTGATCCCGAAGGAAATTTGGCAGCCAGTAGCAGACACACAACACTGTACAGTAACCGTAAACGGGTGTAGAAATATAAGAAGAATAAATAAAGCAGATCTTCTCTACAGGCAGATATACAAACAGAAAGAATTCCACAGTCTGTGATAAAATCTATAACCTGAGATGAGGGATGCAGCGCAATAGTGACTGTACAAGGATTTACAGGTGACGGCGTATAATGACCACAGAATGAATAAATAAATACGGGCAGCGCGCTGTCCAGACGTGGCCATCATCCTCCATAATGGAGAGCAGTTTGTGTAGTGTCCTTCTCTCAGCCACCTTGACCACAAAGTCCAGTTCCACACCGACCGCTTGCCTGACCAGCTTAACCAGTCGCATCTCGTCTCTGCTTTTTATGCTTCATCCCCAGCACACCACAGCATAGAAAACACAGCTGGCAACCATGGTCTGATAGAACATCTGCAGAAGCTTCCTGCAGATGTTAAAGGACCTCAGCCTCCTCAGGAAGTAGAGCCTGCTTTGACCCTTCCTGTACAGGTGATGGTGTTTTTAGGAGAACATTGGTGTTTGGTGGGCTATGATGGTGTTTTTAGAAGAATAATGGTGTTTGTGGGCTATGATGGTGTTTTGAGGAGAATATTAGTGTTTGGTGGGCTATGATGGTGTTTTTAGGAGAATGTTGGTGTTTGGTGGGCTATGATGGTGATTTTGGGAGAATGTTGGTGTTTGTGGGCTATGATGGTGATTTTAGGAGAATATTGGTGTTTGGTGAGCTATGATGGTGATTTTGGGAGAATGTTGGTGTTTGGTGGGCTATGATGGTGATTTTGGGAGAATGTTGGTGTTTGGTGGGCTATGATGGTGATTTTGGGAGAATGTTGGTGTTTGGTGGGCTATGATGGTGTTTTTAGGAGAATGTTGGTGTTTGGTGGGCTATGATGGTGATTTTAGGAGAATGTTGGTGTTTGGTGGGCTATGATGGTGTTTTTAGGAGAATGTTGGTGTTTGGTGGGCTATGATGGTGATTTTAGGAGAATGTTGGTGTTTGGTGGGCTATGATGGTGTTTTTAGGAGAATGTTGGTGTTTGGTGGGCTATGATGGTGTTTTTAGGAGAATGTTGGTGTTTGTGGGCTATGATGGTGATTTTAGGAGAATGTTGGTGTTTGGTGGGCTATGATGGTGATTTTGGGAGAATGTTGGTGTTTGGTGGGCTATGATGGTGTTTTTAGGAGAATGTTGGTGTTTGGTGGGCTATGATGGTGTTTTTAGGAGAATGTTGGTGTTTGGTGGGCTATGATGGTGTTTTTAGGAGAATGTTGGTGTTTGGTGGGCTATGATGGTGATTTTAGGAGAATGTTGGTGTTTGGTGGGCTATGATGGTGTTTTTAGGAGAATGTTGGTGTTTGGTGGGCTATGATGGTGATTTTGGGAGAATGTTGGTGTTTGGTGGGCTATGATGGTGATTTTGGGAGAATGTTGGTGTTTGGTGGGCTATGATGGTGATTTTGGGAGAATGTTGGTGTTTGGTGGGCTATGATGGTGTTTTTAGGAGAATGTTGGTGTTTGGTGGGCTATGATGGTGATTTTAGGAGAATGTTGGTGTTTGGTGGGCTATGATGGTGTTTTTAGGAGAATGTTGGTGTTTGGTGGGCTATGATGGTGATTTTAGGAGAATGTTGGTGTTTGGTGGGTTATGATGGTGTTTTTAGGAGAATGTTGGTGTTTGGTGGGCTATGATGGTGATTTTAGGAGAATGTTGGTGTTTGGTGGGCTATGATGGTGTTTTTAGGAGAATATTGGTGTTTGGTGAGCTATGATGGTGATTTTGGGAGAATGTTGGTGTTTGGTGGGCTATGATGGTGATTTTGGGAGAATGTTGGTGTTTGGTGGGCTATGATGGTGATTTTGGGAGAATGTTGGTGTTTGGTGGGCTATGATGGTGTTTTTAGGAGAATGTTGGTGTTTGGTGGGCTATGATGGTGATTTTAGGAGAATGTTGGTGTTTGGTGGGCTATGATGGTGTTTTTAGGAGAATGTTGGTGTTTGGTGGGCTATGATGGTGATTTTAGGAGAATGTTGGTGTTTGGTGGGCTATGATGGTGTTTTTAGGAGAATGTTGGTGTTTGGTGGGCTATGATGGTGTTTTTAGGAGAATGTTGGTGTTTGTGGGCTATGATGGTGATTTTAGGAGAATGTTGGTGTTTGGTGGGCTATGATGGTGATTTTGGGAGAATGTTGGTGTTTGGTGGGCTATGATGGTGTTTTTAGGAGAATGTTGGTGTTTGGTGGGCTATGATGGTGATTTTAGGAGAATGTTGGTGTTTGGTGGGCTATGATGGTGTTTTTAGGAGAATGTTGGTGTTTGGTGGGCTATGATGGTGATTTTAGGAGAATGTTGGTGTTTGGTGGGCTATGATGGTGTTTTTAGGAGAATGTTGGTGTTTGGTGGGCTATGATGGTGATTTTGGGAGAATGTTGGTGTTTGGTGGGCTATGATGGTGATTTTGGGAGAATGTTGGTGTTTGGTGGGCTATGATGGTGATTTTGGGAGAATGTTGGTGTTTGGTGGGCTATGATGGTGTTTTTAGGAGAATGTTGGTGTTTGGTGGGCTATGATGGTGATTTTAGGAGAATGTTGGTGTTTGGTGGGCTATGATGGTGATTTTAGGAGAATGTTGGTGTTTGGTGGGCTATGATGGTGATTTTAGGAGAATGTTGGTGTTTGGTGGGCTATGATGGTGTTTTTAGGAGAATGTTGGTGTTTGGTGGGCTATGATGGTGTTTTTAGGAGAATGTTGGTGTTTGTGGGCTATGATGGTGTTTTTAGGAGAATGTTGGTGTTTGGTGGGCTATGATGGTGATTTTAGGAGAATGTTGGTGTTTGGTGGGCTATGATGGTGTTTTTAGGAGAATGTTGGTGTTTGGTGGGCTATGATGGTGATTTTAGGAGAATGTTGGTGTTTGGTGGGCTATGATGGTGTTTTTAGGAGAATGTTGGTGTTTGGTGGGCTATGATGGTGATTTTGGGAGAATGTTGGTGTTTGGTGGGCTATGATGGTGTTTTTAGGAGAATGTTGGTGTTTGGTGGGCTATGATGGTGATTTTAGGAGAATGTTGGTGTTTGGTGGGTTATGATGGTGTTTTTA
>NC_051230.1:785325-795325 GCF_015220715.1 Pygocentrus nattereri | reverse complement strand
GACCTCACCTGGACCCACCACACCAACACTATTTTGAAAATGAATGGCAGTATGCCCCCTAAATCTCATGTCCCCATCTTCCTTTAGGTTCAGGATCTTTTCTGCCAAATTTCATGCCTCCATGACTATTTATTCCATCACAGCATGTTAATATTTAAATTTACATACTTCAAGATATTGACTAACCTGTGGTCACAGTGAGAAGAGGCAGCAAGAAACATCTGGAGAGCTGGACCGACTCTGAACCAGCGCGAAGGCCTCCTTTTGTTCCCAAGCAGTGCCAAAACTGATTTCTTCACCAAGCTCTTACTTCCCTCTCTCAGCCGATTGGAGATGTTTTGACATCAGTAGCCACGCCCGCCTGGAGACCTGCGGTCCTTCAGCGCCGAGCTCGTCTTCATCTTGTCACTGTTCCAGTGAATTAATGCAGGTGTTCCATCTGAAGACGAACACAAAGACGAAATCTGCATCAGATCAACTTTGATGGTTCAAAGAGCTGCCTTGAGGGAACGTGGAGGCGCCGTGCAAAACCAAGCTGCAGAGATGAGGGACACAGAGGACTGGTACTGTCTGTCTGTCCCCTCGGGTAGACGGGAGTGGTGTTCAGACTCCTGCAATAATTAAAACAACCATCAAGGGGCTGATTTAATGAGCTGAGCAGACGTGTGGTGACGTCCATTCGGGACGCAGCAGTCAGTGTAGGCAGCATTTTAAGGCAGCATTGGCGCTCCTGAGATGAAGCCTGTCCCATTCAGGTGGCAGCTTAGGTCTGTCGTCTTCTAAAGTGTCTTATTTTGACCAAAATAGGGAAGCAGCTTTGCACGCACCCCTCTAGACGAAGCTAATCCCACACAATCGTTCAGTTTGAGAGTTCCATCGTTTCAGTTTGAAGCTTTTTTAACATCTTTGTGTTTGTAGATGACTAGGAATGGTAAAAAAGGTCAAAACAAAGCTAAAGTGTGATATACTGTAAGTCGTGAGTACTGAGAGCGCCCCCTGCTGTTTATCAGAGCATTTCAGTTTCCATTTAACTGTTAGACCAAAGATTTTGACTGTGTTCACACCGCAGGTAAAAGTGGCCCAAATCCGATCTTTTTCCTCCTATGTGACACAGGTGTGTGTGTCTGTGTGGCTGTGTGAACAGATAAACACACTGAATCTGATGTTTTCAGTTCCAATTTGAGACGCTTTCATCTGTGCTACTGACATCTGATACGTCTGAACACCCAGGTTGGAATTCATATGAGTTTGACGTCAATCCAACTCGACATTCGTCTTTCATGCTGCTGAGACTCAAACATTTAGGCTGATGTTTCTGTACCAAAAACTAGAAGAGGCTCTTCCAAACGGTCCAGTGCTCAAAGAGATTTCTCAAGAAATTTCCGAACATGGAAAGAACAGATAAAAGTTTAAAGAATCCGAGGACGCGAACCAAAGAAGTGGCCGCGCCCTTTTTAGAGCTCCAACACGTTCTGGGTGATGAGCCCAGCTGTCAGTCAGTGAAGCTTCATGATGCTCCTGTGATGCTGGTGTAGATGAAGCTGGTCCTCCATGAGCGACTGGTGTTCGTTGGCAGTTGTGATTGTTTACCTCTGGATGAGCCGCGTGACGCTCTGTTCTTCACCGCATGCGGGTCTCATTGGCCACGTGCTCCAAGCAGCACAGTGATGCAGCAACGCTTGAAGAAGTCAAGGGTCCATATCCTGGAAAAACGTGTGTTAGTTTCAAGACATTTATTTCCCAAACCATTTAATAATAATAGTAATAATAATAGTAATAGTAATAGTAGTAGTAATTATTATAATAATAATAATAATAATAATAATAATAATTTTCTTAAGCAAATTCCAGATTGTCGTGAGGGTGTGTTCTGCAATTACCGTAGTATTTTAGGTGGTTCCTACTCACTCAAAAATGGTTCCATATAGAGCAATAGGAGTACCTTTTTGGTGCTATGTATTTCAAAAAGGTTCTATACAAAACCATCTACAGCACATCCTCTGTTAATCTGAAGAACCATTTCAATGTCAATTTTAATCAAGTAAAGGGTTCTTTGAGTGTTCATGGTTCTATATAGAACCATTTTCTTTACTAAAGATCCATTGGAAAAACAATTTTAAGAGTGTAGGGTGTTGCTAAGTATGTGTGGTTGCTAGGCGGTTGCTAGGTGGTTGCTATGGGATCTGAGGTGTTTTTTTTTTAAGTGGTTGCTATAGTGTCCTGAATGGTTACTAAGGTGGTGCTGTGGTATTTCAGGTGGTTGCTAGGGTGTTGCTACGCAGTTGCTATGGTATCCCAGGTGGTTGCTTGGGTGTTGTTAGGTGGTTGTTGTGGTATCCCAGGCGGTTTCTAGAGTGTTGCCAGGTGGTTGCTTGGGTGTTGTTAGGTGGTTGCTATGGTATCTCAGGTGGTTGCTTGGGTGTTGCTGGGTGGTTGTTGTGGTGTTCCAGGTTGTGCAATAATTATAATTAAAATTAAATATATATGTATATGAAGGCTAAATGTACAGTATATATGTATATATAAATAATATAAATGTGTATAAAACATATCATTAATGATTTCAAATATTTGTATATCAAACTTACCAACTATATCAAGGTCACAAATTTCATTTTAGCAATTATCAAAAATAAGTAACTAAAATAGTCCATTCAGCTTCATTGTTGTGATGTCACAAACAGCAATGCATCCAACTGTCCAGCCTGATGTAGTTTAGTTATAGGGATTGTTTCAGACAGGCCTGCTTTTGTGAAATGAATGTAGAAAACTGGCTCTTTAATAACGAAGGCAGGTTTTGAATGTTCCTTGTAAGAGCTGAGATATTAAAAATGGAGTTACGGCTGAAACAAAAGAGCGTCATGTTTAAGGTCACCGCTAAAACGCGGAGGTTATTGCTCTCGTGGGCCTCGTACGATCAGTCCTTGACCCGTTCCAGAGAGGGATGCGGTGATGGAATATCCTGCCCAGCGCTGCACTGATGGAAAAATCAACATTTAATCACCCTTCCTGGCCTTCTCAGAGAACGAGACCATCATCAAGGGAGAGTGCTCCATTACTTACTGCCGGATTATGAGCTAATGCACACCAATTTATTACCACTAATGCTGCGAGGAACAGTGTTTTGCAGAGAACATGCATTTACAGTCAGATATGGACCGTTATTGGATTGCCAGGAATAGCTTTTGTTAAGTAGGAGAAAATTTATTTGAACGAAGCGTCTCATTGATTCGGGTCTCCACGACACCGAAATCTACCACCAGCGTCACAAAGCAGCTTTACGGAAATCAGAGTCCCAGCAACGAACGAGCGTCACCAAGAGGTACAGTGGCCAGGAAAAACTCCCTAAGAGCAAGAGGGAAAACCTTAGGAGGAAAAAGCTGGGAACCCATCCTCCCTTCACCGGACAGCCAGGAAAAAACAGGAAAGCTTTTTAGTGTAAATCCCAAATGGTTGCTAAGATTTTTAGGCCTTTGCTATTATACCCCAGGTGGTTGCTAAGGTGTTGCTAGACCATTGCTATTATATCCCAGGTGGTTGCTAAGGTGTTGCTAGACCATTGCTATTATACCCCAGGTGGTTGCTAAGGTGTTGCTAGACCATTGCTATTATATCCCAGGTGGTTGCTAAGGTGTTGCTAGACCATTGCTATTATACCCCAGGTGGTTGCTAAAGTGTTGCTAGACCATTGCTATTATACCCCAGGTGGTTGCTAAGGTGTTGCTAGACCATTGCTATTATACCCCAGGTGGTTGCTAAGGTGTTGCTAGACCATTGCTATTATATCCCAGGTGGTTGCTAAGGTGTTGCTAGACCATTGCTATTATACCCCAGGTGGTTGCTAAGGTGTTGCTAGACCATTGCTATTATACCCCAGGTGGTTGCTAAGGTGTTGCTAGACCATTTCTATTATATCCCAGGTGGTTGCTAAGGTGTTACTACACCATTGCTATTATACCCCAGGTGGTTGCTAAGGTGTTGCTAGACCATTGCTATTATACCCCAGGTGCTTGCTAAGGTGTTGCTAGACCATTGCTATTATACCCCAGGCGGTTGCTAAGGTGTTGCTAGACCATTGCTATTATACCCCAGGTTGTTGCTAAGGTGTTGCTAGACCATTGCTATTATACCCCAGGCGGTTGCTAAGGTGTTGCTAGACCATTGCTATTATACCCCAGGTTGTTGCTAAGGTGTTGCTAGACCATTGCTATTATACCCCAGGTGCTTGCTAAGGTGTTGCTAGACCATTGCTATTATACCCCAGGTTGTTGCTAAGGTGTTGCTAGACCATTGCTATTATACCCCAGGTGCTTGCTAAGGTGTTGCTAGACCATTGCTATTATACCCCAGGTGCTTGCTAAGGTGTTGCTAGACCATTGCTATTATACCCCAGGTGCTTGCTAAGGTGTTGCTAGACCATTGCTATTATACCCCAGGTGCTTGCTAAGGTGTTGCTAGACCATTGCTAAATTATCTTATTAGTTTCTAATTAGTTTCTTAGCTTCTAGTATTTTAGGCCTTTGCTGAAGCATACAAAGTGGTTGCTAAGGTGTTTTTAGCCATGTACTAAAGAATCCCAAGTGGTTGCAAAGGTGTCACTAGACCATTACTATAGCATCCCAGGTGGTTGCTAAGCTCTTGCTAGAGCACTTCTGTCTTATCCCAAGTGGTTGCTTAAGGTATAGCTAGTACATTGCTATGATATCCAAGGTGGTTGCCACAATATACCCAGGCCAGCTGCTGTGGCATCCTGGATGGTTGACCAGGTGTTGCTTGGCCTTTGATATATTATAATTAGCGGTTGCTAAAGTGTAGCTAGGACTAAGGTGTTGCTAGGCTGTTGCTATATAATCCAAACTGATTGATAACGTGTAGCTAGAATATTGCTATGGTATTCCTGGTGGTTGCTAAGGTGTTGCTAGACCATTGTTATGGTGTTCCAGGTGGTTGCTTAAGTATAGCTAGATCATTGCTATGGTAACCAGATGGCTTCTAAGGTATTGGTAGGCTGTTGCTATGTTTATCCAAGGCGGTTGCTAAGCTGTAGCTGGGATATTGCTGTGGTATTCCAGGCAGTTGCTAAGGTGCTGCTAGGCTGTTGCTATGGTATCCTAAGTAGTTGCTGCAGTGTTTCTAGGATGTGGTGTCCCTGGTGGTTGCTATTATGGGTATCTGTAATGTTTTGTGGTTCTGTGACCTGTAAAAATGCTACAAATCAGCAGAGAATAATAAGGACAATAAGGTCACAACTTAATAAAGATTTGACCATCAACAGCATATTCAGGAGAAAAGGGCTTTCACTGGACAGAGATTTAGGTAGCTTAGATTGACCAATGAAAAAAAAAAAATGACCACGGTTAGAGCTCTATCAGAGAAACGAACGAGAAAGACATCTATGATGACCAGTGGCTACTGGAGCCTGTCGTGGTGATATGTCAGTATGAATATGTGAAGAGGTCAGTGCAGGGCGGCAGGAGAACAGTGATTAAGTAGGTCTGGTGTACGTCCATGCAAGAGGTGAGAGGGGCATGCAGGCCAGGCTTTCAGCAGGAAAATGAATGGACGTTCACTGATATTCACCGTTTTACTTTGTGGTCAAATATAAATGATAAACTGGTGCATTCTTTTTATTTATTTATTTATTTATGATTACAGAAAAAAAGAAAGAATGAACAAACTTTCCAAACAGATCTTACTTTTATTCTCCCATCTGGTGCAGCAAATCTCTGAGCTATTTGTGCAGAGACCACTGAAAAAACGTTGCTCTGCAATCAGCTGTGATTTATTGCTTGTTTGTCCGGCAGAGAGAGGCAGTGATAGTGCAGCTGTAGCGCAGACCTAATCTCAGCAAATGGCCTTTCTCCTTAAAGATCACTGCAATTACCTTCAGAGGAAACTGGAGAAATAAAAACTTTCCACACTCTGGACTTCATGCAGGTTCCTTTCACTAAACTTACTCTCCGAGAGCTCGAACCCCACACATACTGTGCTGTAACCTGTATGGATTATCCAGTATCTGCTATCGGTTATTTGGTAAACCAGCTCTTCAGTAACCACAATTTATTATTTAGTGAATACTATAAATTATTTGGCATGCATTATGAATAACTCAGAAACTACTATTAATTATTCAGTATCTACATTGAATTACTCAGGATTCTGAATTATTCCATATCTACTATTTATTTTTTAGTAAATACTATGAATTATTCCGTGTCTACTATAAACGATTGCGTATTGATGGTGAATGATTCAGTATGTGCTGTGAGTTATGCAGAAGCCTCTCTGCAGTAGTGTATCCTGTGAGTGTAGCTCTGCAGTCATGAGAGTGTCAGTCTGAGAGTTTAGGATTTTCAGGCGTGGCTCTCTGTGACTGTCTGGTCCTGTTTAAATTCATTTAGGCCTCTTTCTTCTTTAAATCCCAGCTTGTTCGTTCTTTCTCAGCTTGTTTGTGATGTTGCTGTGCTCTGCTTGGCTGCTCATGTCTGTCGGGGCCACAGCGCTCGTGCCTTCTGCCATCCGCTATTGACAGGAATTAAATTGTTTCTGGAGTTTGATTGATGACACCTTAAAGCGCCCCACCCACCTATACTTCCTAAGGTCGTACCTCCATCTGTGTGAAACTGCACAGCAGAAAGAGCCCCGTGTCTCTGAGAGCTTTTCAGCGATGGATTTGAGTGATATTAAAACTTCGATTCCTCTGGTTTGAGTTCTGCTACGGAAACAGAGCCAAAGGCCAGTTCAGCCTAGCGTCCGAAGTAATACTGTAAAAGCGTAAATTCAGTGATTATTTAAAATTTTATATCAGACGTGATGTGACGATGGCTGTAATCATTAAGTTGGCTTGAAAAAGCAACTTTTCTTCATTTTTGTTTCATTATGCTCAGTTTACCCCCTGCAGACTGAGGTTTATATATATCACCATCATACATGTACGATAGCAACTACCTGGGATACTATAACAATGGAATAGCAACACCTTAGCAACTACCTGGGATTCCATAACAGTGGCCTAGCAGCACCTTAGCAACCACCTGGAATACCATAACAGTGGCCTAGCAACACCTAAGCAACCACCTGGGATACCATAGCAATTGCATAGCAGCACCTTAGCAACCACCTGGGATACCATAGCAATGGAAGAGCAATATCATGTCAGTAACCTGGGATACCATAGCAACAAATTAGCAACCACCTGTAATTACCATATAAATCCTATTATCAACAATGATAAACAGATTCAACAACGCATTTAAAGTTTTAGCTGATTTTGTAAACTTTCCCTCTTTTCCTCTAAGCAGTGCAGCTTAGCCAGTTCTCTACAGTTGCCAAGGAATAGAATATTATTCCATGAACATCTCAGTTGTTTTTAATAACCATTTACCTTCTGAATACAGAGTTGAGCAGATATGTGCAGGTATGGCTTTAAACATGACTCAGCCGATCAGCACTGGAGCCGTTCCTTCTACAGAGTTCGTGGTTGGCGTGAGAGGAGATGGACGGAGGGACGGAGGGACGGAGGGACGGAGCGACGGAGGGACGGAGCGTTCCGTCTGGGTATGGCTCTCGTCGTCACTCTCAGGTTTGTGAGGTGTTGAAGTCCTGTGCCTCCGGCCTGCAGCCGCACTGTAAACCCTGCTGTAGTACAGGATTCAATTAAGGCGCGGCTCGTTTAGGAGGGCCGTGCTGCGGCTCTGCCGCCTCTCGCCGTGTAATTGCAGCATCAGTTCCGCATGTTCTTTGGGTGCAGAATAAGCAAAAGTCGAAACTCCTAAGGCGTCGGACCATTAATCATAATCACGCGGCTGCATCAGAAGATAAAAGCAATATTCGGGAGGTGATGTTAGCTCCTCGTGATCAATTACCTCTTCTGGAGTCATTTTGTACTGCAGCGGTGGTTTAAACGATGTGTCAATGCACTCGCATTAATCTTTTTACACGGAATTCTGGCTGGCTTTTCTCTTCCGTACCAAACTCTGTACAACAACTCCGGGTTTGTGTTTATGAGCCACATTAGCAGTTATTTCTGGCAGCACTTTTACAGTCACTTACGTTGAAAGTACAAAGAGTTACAAAGTAACAGGTTATGAGTAATGTATCTAATAATTATTATTATTATTATTATTTATTATTATTATTATTATTATTATTATCATCATCATCATTAACTGCTTAGTCCAGATAGGCAGTGTGGTGGGTGGCGCTGTCTCCTCACAGTGAGGAGGGTCTGGGTTTGATTCCCCTGCCGGGTGACCGGGGTCCTCTCTGTGTGGAGTCTGCATGTTCTCCCCGTGTCTGTGTGGGGTTCCTCCGGGTTCTCCGGTTCCCTCCCACAGTCCAAAGACATGCAGTCAGGCCGATTGGATGTGCTACATTGCCCCCTGGGTGTGAGTGACTGTCTGTGTCTGTCTGTCTGCCCTGCGATGGTCTGGCGACCTGTCCAGGGTGTATCCTGCCTTCCGCCCAATGACCACTGGGATGGGCTCTAAGCAGCTTAGAAGATGTATCTAATTACCTTTTTAATTAAATAATGCAATTACAATTACCAGCATTTAAATGGGATCGTTACTCGTTACTTTTGTCTTGCATGAAAACATGAATGCACAACTGCAGACGATCACTCTTAAAGATGGCTCTTCAAGGGTTCTTTAGTAAAGAAATATTTCTATATAGAACCATGAACGCTCATGCTTAAATGGCTCTCCAGGTTGATCGAGAATATAGAACCTTTTTGAAAAGGGTTCTGTATAGTATGAAAAAGGGTCCTGCTACTGTTCAGATATCAAGCTTGTAACAAAAGAAGAACCCTTTTTGGTGCTATATAGAACCATCCATGGCACATTCTCCATCAACTTGAAGAACCATCTCTCCATGCAAATGACCATTTAAGCATTCAGTTGGCTCTTTGAGTGTTCACAGTTCTATATAGAACCAGAACCCTTGAGGAACCATCTTTTTTAAGAGTGTCTATAAATATTTGCACCGTGAAGGTAAGTTCACAGTTAAACTACATTCCTCTGAAATGTATTTACCATCCAGAACCACCAGAGAACCTACACGAGTCTTCTGAGCTTATATGGAATGTTGATGGTGGAAAATAGTGGAAAATCTGGAATAATGAGTTTTCTTTGGGGACTATTTTGCCGCACAGCGCCCTGCATGTCTCCCTCCACCATGAATGGAGTTGAAGTTCTCTAAACTCTCATAAAACAGCGTCTCAGTCATCAGGCAGTGAATTCAGAACCAGTTCATGTAGGAACTTTCTGTAGGAGCTTTTAGAGGGACGTCTGGTTCCTATCACCACCACTGTGAGGAGCTTTTAGAGGGGGACGTCTGGTTCCCATCACCACCACTGTGAGGAGCTTTTAGAGGGACGTCTGGTTCCCATCACCACCACTGTGAGGAGCTTTTAGAGGGACGTCTGGTTCCCATCACCACCACTGTGAGGAGCTTTTAGAGGGACGTTTGGTTCCTATCACCACCACTGTGAACGGCTCTGACTCGGTCATTTTGGTGTTGATTGAACGTTTAGAATCTGCAGAAATACTTCATATTATAACAGTGTTAAATTTTAGTCTCTAATCACCTCCAGTTGGATGGAAATTTTGGTGTGTTTAAATTATTGTTTCACATTTCCTCTTTTTGTATTTATTTTATCCCCTAATTTATCAAGTTGTTGTATTTTTACAATTTTTTGGTTAATTCTGATTTGACTGATTTTTTTTGTATAATAAATTTACAGTTTTTATTTATTTATTTTTTTAACCCATGACAATTTGATTGATTGATTGATTGATTGATTGATTGATTGATTGATTGACATACAGACAGCAGCTGTCGTTTACCATTGTGAGTAACTGAGACATCTGAGGGTTAAATTATGTCTATATTGGGCTGAGATTCGGGGGGGGGGGGGGGGGTGCTGAGCGTTGCATAAGCAGTGGATGAATGAGCCACACAAACTGCAGCTCAGCGTCGTCCTCCTTCATCTCCTCTTTCA
>NC_051230.1:750325-780325 GCF_015220715.1 Pygocentrus nattereri | reverse complement strand
CGTTGGACACCACTGATGGGGACTCGAGTCAGCGAATCAGACTTGAGTTGCATGACTTGTGACTCGATTTCTGATTCAACTCGGACATGCGCTAAAGTGACTCGTGATTTGACTCCCACGTGCACTCAATTGAATCGTGACTCTACAAGGATGAGCGTTTAACTGACTTGTGACTGGACATGTACTCAATTGACTTGTGACTTGACTGTTCAGGTGCCCTAAAGTGACTCGACTTGGATATGCGCTTAACTGATTTGTGATTCAGTCTCGCTCTTAACTGACTCATGGCTCAACTTGGGCTCATGCTTAACAGATTCATAACTCGACTCTGACTCGCACCTCAGACTCATGACGCGACTCTAATGAAGTTGAAAACCACGTATGTCTGTTATTAGATCATTTGAATGAAGCAGAAACTAAATAGTGATAATTTTTGTTGTTGTTATTTTACTTTCATCATATTTTTTCAATTAAAATCATTTTAATATCACTCTGGAGTGGATTCTTCAGCTCGTTATTAACGCTGACAGGAATATAAACCCCTTCATCAACAAGCATTTTCGTCAGTGATTTGTCCCTGACTGTATGTACAATAAGTCGTGTAGAGGTTTTCATGCCAGACTCTGACCGTCTGTGGACGGTAAACAGACGGAACAGTCCTTTAGAATAAGACACGTATCTGTCATAGCTGTTAACCCTGCAGCTCAGTTGGTGAGCGTCTGTTCAGGCCTGTGTTTACTGTCTGTGGAGCTGATGACCACACAGAGCTGACTTAGGAGGCACTGCACGAGGAACAAAGCGAGTACAGTGGCACCTGCTGGTTAATGACTCTCCTTTACTGATTAATGAAGATCTTACACAGCGTTCATTACAGCCGCAGTCAGGAACTGCTGAAGCGTCGTGTTTCGGGGTTTTGTGACTCAGCTGCTGCGTACAGCGCCGAGCTGCAGCGCCTGATTGTTGCTGTTAAACCGAAGCCTCCCTGCAGCGCTAGAGAACCCTGATTGGTGCAGCTAATGAGTGTCCAGACAAACGGCTCCCAGCTGAGATTACAGCAGAGAAAGCAAAACACAGCCTAGAAGATTCAGTCCTGTTAGCGGGGCCTTGAGTTTGGGCTGTAAACGTCAAAACCTGGTCAAAAGCACAAAGAAAAACCACCATTATGATCAATCTAATTTATGCTAGCGCCCCTACGGAATTTAGCACTAAGCTAAAGCTGGTGCCGCCTGTTTTTGGCCTTTTCTAAATGATTGATTTCTCCTGTAAATCATCTCAGATCAGTGCAGTGAGCTGTAAACAGTGTAAATGAGCATAAAGTTTATTATGTAGTTCTACAAGGTCTCAGTCTGAACCTCCTCCAGCTGGACGGACGACATCAACACCACAGTCAGTCTCATCCCAGACTGGACTGAGCGTGTCGGGCGTCGCTGCTCTCACGGCTCTTTCAGTGGGATTTCGGAGATCATCCAGTGCTGTGGAACCAGCGCCGAACGCTCTGAGCTGCTGGAGCTTCACTGCTGATGAAAATCCTGCTGCTCAGTTCTGACGGATTCACTCTGATTGACGTGGAGAACGCAGAACGTTCTGCTCAGGGGTCTCAGCTCCTCTCAGACTGAGGGAGCCGGTCAGACACTCTATGACCTCCTCTTACAGTTGGAGTGTGATTGGTTCCTTGGCGCCTCAGAAAATATCAAAATATAGGGCTTTGAAATCAGATGAATCTTTTTGAATCACTCTATAGGTTAGAAGACATTTGACGGCTGTCTGAAATAGAACAAACGCTGCCTGTTGAGAGGCCGGAAGGTCCCCAGTCATGTCTGGATTGAATGTTTGTATAAAACGCTGCCTGAGCACCGCAAAAAATGGTGTGAAGTGAAATGATCTCAAATACAGTCCATTTGGCTAACATTTTTACACATTGTGTAAAGCTGGGGAGCGAGGAGGCGACGCATACGCTGAGATAAGCGCCTTTTATTGTGAGCAAATCCAAAATCAGGGTCATAACAGCAGAGGTGGACGAAGTTCACAAACCCTGTACTGGAGTTAAAGTCAAGACCCCCAAGGTAAAATATTCCTCCAGTAAAAGTAGAAGTTCCTCCCTTTAGACCTCCACTTGAGTAAAAGTACTAAAGTATTTCCCTTCAAATGTACTTAAGTATAAAGTAAAAGTACTAAAAGAGTAATTCTGGCTCTGATGTCCTGTTATCATTTTTATAACCAGACTGGCTTCATGAACTCATTTCAGGTGAAAGTCCTCCAGCGTCTCTCTTGGTAAACCAGTCTTTTAATAGAACGTCATTAATTAGTGACGCTGACGTCTATTAAAATGATCAGAAGCACAAAACACTGAAGGTAAACAGTTTCCATCAGGGAGAACCGAGTGGCTCTGAAATCACTTTTTACACACAAGCAAAGTTTCAGTTTCAGATTTATTTACAACTTAGTTCCAAGTTTAAGTTGAACAAAAACTGGCTTTAAACTCAGGATCACAGATGAGCTCCTTTACTATGTTGATCTGTAGGCGTCTGTTCATAAACATAAACCAGCCCAAACTCATTTACTATAAAATGAAATGGTGTTTGTAGAAATTCAGAAAAAAGCCGCGTCAGTCTCGACTGCATATGTGGACATATTTCTATATTGAGCTCTATTTACACAAAGTTAGGTTAGTTCATCATTTATGTTGAACAGACTCTCCCAAAGTTTTACGCTGCTGCGCTGACGTTGAACCGCGTGCTGCACTGGGTCGGTATGACCAACAGGTCAAAACCAGCTCTAAACAAAGTGACCGCTGGGCCCTGATTGGTGCTCTGGCTTTGCGCTTCTTTCGTTTTGACATGTGACGTTTTTATACACACAGAAACCAAAAGGAACGACAGATTTCTCAAAATGTAGGAGGAAAAAGTCGGATATTAGACTCTGAAATGTAGTGGAGTGAAAGGAAAAAGTCGCCCAGAACGGAGAAACTTCAGTACAGATACACCAAAAATACTAAAGTACAGAAACCAATTACATTTACTCAGATACTCAGTTACTCAGGTACTCAGTTACTGTCCAGCACTGCATAACAGTCCAAAGTCATAGAGCCAACACGGATTGATCGGGGGGGCAGACATGACAGGCAAACCAGAATCAATCAATAAACAACCAGCACAATCAAACATCCAAACAGGTCAAAGACCAGTAACCAGACAGGGGAAAACACAGGGCTTAAATACATGAGGGTAAACGAGGGACAGGTGGAAACACAGGTGGAGACAATCAGGGGCAGAGTAACCAAAACAAGGGGGCAGACTAGGAAACCAAAACAAATGCACATGGAGGAAAAAGTCAACAAAAAGCACATGGACAGGACTGGGAGGGGCCAATCGTGACATTATGCAAGTGTTGTGAGCTTATTAAGACATTGTTTGACTTCTTTTGCATCATTTTTACTTGTTTTAAGTCATTTATCAAGTAAAATGATCTCACATTACTGCTGGATCATTTCACTTATTTTAAGAAAAGTGCTCGGAACAAGGAATATTATCTGCCAGTGCAGGGAAACAATAATACTGGATAACATATGATGAGAACTAAGTCAAGTAATCTTGTAACATTCCTTCACCTGCCTCAGATTAGCACCAGTGCAGTCTTACTGAAAGGTTTGAGTCCTAGTCTCGTATCATTGTGGATGGGCACAGATATTTAACTTGATATTACAGATTTTGCTGCTTATTTTAAGATATATCACCATATGTAAATGTTGTTTACCCCTTTGGCTGATGGTTCTGTATGGAATAAGCATGAATGGATATAAATTTGTGATTTTCATCATGTTTTTCTGGCTTTTTTGCAGCGTGAGAATCGGAGAGAAGCTCATTCGCATTGCCAAAATGCTGTTATACGATTTGATTGTTAAAAACCTTTCATGAATGTTTGGAAATTTGGGCTCTTCTTTTGCACACGGATTAAAGAGCGCAGTGCATTTAAGAGTAATAAGCTGGTTCAGGGTCGTAGGTCATCTCTCACTCCACAGTAGATGATAAGGCCTCAGTCCAAATGCACTGTAAGAGCCTTTATAACAGAGAAGAACAGAGTTCACTCCACAATAACAAGTGCAGCGTCTCATAATGGACAGAAAATTGATGCATTTACCAGTCAGGATAAAAAAGGAAAATAGATGGACGGCCGTGCGTCCAGCTGAGAGGAGAGGAACTCTTTCCTGCACTGTGTTTTGCTCAGAAGTGGACAATGGAGCTTAATTGAATAGAAGAGTGTAGCCATTTTGGGAGTGTTTTCTTGGCTGTTATCGTGATTGCGGGTTGCTGCGTAGCTCTGGGGCATTGTGTCCACCGTTTTCACAGACACACAAAACCCTTTGGCATTAAAAGCAGAGAGAAATACGTTTAAAGGGCCAGCGTCCGTTTACCGACCAAGTCCTTATCTACATGCGAAGATTGGTGGCAGACAGTGGTTCAGTTGGTGTTGGCTTTAAACCCCCAACCACTAGATGGCAGTATTGTAAACTTTCTTTAGATATTAGACCTTCCCTTTCACTTGGATTTTACGCACATGGTGGTGTGTGTTTTAATACTTAGATTACCTAAAAAAATAAAATAAAATAAACAAATATCGCCTTCCTTACAGTATCGCAATATATCACATTATATTGAATCGTAACCCTCATATCATTATACATATACGCATCACTAGGTTTTACCCACAGCCCTATAATATAATAACACTTTATTAGGTACCTTGCTAGTAAAAGGCTGGACCCCCTTTTGCCTTCAGAACTGTCTTAATTCTTCATGCCAGACTTTCAACAAGGTGTTGGAAACGTTCCTCAGAGATTCTGGTTGGTTATTTGAGTTCCTGTTGCCGTTCTATCATCTGGAACCAGTCTGCCCGTTCTCCTCTGACCTCTCACATCAACCAGGCATTTCCGTCCACACAACTGACCGCTCACTGGACATTTCCTCTTTTTCGGACCGTTCTCTGTGAACCCTAGAGATGGTTGAGCGTGAAAATCCCAGCAGATCAGCAGTTTCTGAAATACTCAGACCAGCCCGTCTGGCACCAACAACCACGCCACGTTCAAAGTCCCTTAAATCCCCTTTCTTCCCCGTTCTGATGCTCGGTCTGCACTTCAGCAGGTCGTCTTGACCACCTCTACACACCTAAATGCAGTGAGCTGCAGCCGTGTGATTGGCTGATTAGCTATTTTTGTTAACAAGCAACTGAACCTGTACCTAATAAAGTGGCTGGTAGTTTAACTGTCAAATAAGCTCCAAAGCACAAAGCAAGAATAGCCAGTTATGTATTTTCAATCTGCCAGACTCAAATTCAGAATTTTATTTATTTATTTACTTATTTTATTTTTTAATGACAAGTGATGCTGCGATGCAGTTTAAAGAGTTTTCACCATATTCAGCCATTAGGCAAAAGCAGGGCAAATATTTGGGTGCAATTTTCTAAGAGTGTAATGCAAAATAAATAAAAGCTCATAAAAAAAACAACGAACGACGTTGGGGAAGGAATAAAACACCTTAACAGTCATACTGTCACGATTGGCCCCTCCCAGTCCTGTCCATTTGCTCCTTTGTTTTGGGTTAGGTCCTGCCCCCTGTTTGGTTACTCCGCCCCTGATTGTGTTAGCCTGTCCCTCATTGTTCCGTGTATTTAAGCTCTGTGTTTGCCGGTCTTTGTTTGATGTCTCGGTCTCTGTTTGCTGGTTATTCCGGTTTATGTCATGTCCGTCCCCCAATCTGTCCGTGTTGGCTATATGAACCTGGACTGTCTCGACTATGACCCTGGATTTGCCCTTCATAAAAGTCGCTTACCTCCGCACATGCGTCCGCCTCATCGCTCCCCGTTACACATAATAGCTAAGTTATTATATTAGTCATTTTCTATGCTATTTCAAATTGTCTTATATGACTGCACTGTTACATAATTACATAATTACATAATTACATTTGTCATTTTTCCTCCTCATATCAGCACATCTACATCTACAGCCTTGTTCTGTTTGTTTTGATGTCAAGAACATGGCAAAAATGTAAAAGATTGTTCTTTATTGTCAATTTCTCAACAAACCACGAGTCAGAATCAATAGAAAATTACAACATGTCACCAGATGTTCCGGCTTCGAAGGGTTTTTACACATTTCCGGTGGTTTTGAAGTGAGATACATCGCTGTACGTTGGCTTTATGGATATTTTAATGGTTTTAAATGGGCCGCTGTGTTGGTGAGAAGGCCCAGCTGGACGAGCCTGGAGCAGAAGGGCAGCAGAAATTGACGGCTCTCCGAGGAGAGGTCCCATGACCGTGTTAAATCGCCGCTTCGCTGCCCACTCCATACGGCCACTCCTCCAACCAGAATGGTCCACGCTGGGAAATGAACGGCGCTTTTGAGGGTAATAGTGAAGCTCTACTCCAGCAGCCTGATGTCAATGGAAAGTCAATATTAATTTTCCCCTGGCCAAAAGCCGCCGAGGAGCTCCAGCAGAGCACCGGCCATCTGTGATAACCGCGCTGATGGATGGGCGACTGAGCAGGCTAACAGACTAGCAGCTAGTGCATCTGCCACAAGCAATTATGCTAATGCTAAAGTCATTAGCCCTCATTTAGGATGGACTGAGTGCCCATAAGTAACATGCACGACTTTAAAAATCAGGATTTAACTGATATTGACAGCATTAGTGGCAATGACGACTGAAAATGTGACATCACACTTGCTCAATGGCTAATTGCCCTCGCTAAGCCCCGCCCACAAACATGTTTACAATGTTTATTGTATTTAGGTTATTCATTCAGCCTAATGAGAAACTGTAGAACGGACTTGGTTTATATCACAATACCTACATTTAGAGTCGGTTATTCATTCAGTCTAATGAGAAACTGTAGAACGGACTCGGTTTATATCACAATACCTACATTTAGAGTCGGTTATTCATTCAGTCTAATGAGAAACTGTAGAACGGACTCGGTTTATATCACAATACCTACATTTAGAGTCGGTTATTCATTCAGCCTAATGAGAAACTGTAGAACGGACTCGGTTTATATCACAATACCTACATTTAGAGTCGGTTATTCATTCAGTCTAATGAGAAACTGTAGAACGCACTCGGTTTATATCACAATACCTACATTTAGAGCCGGTTATTCATTCAGCCTAATGAGAAACTGTAGAACGGACTCGGTTTATATCACAATACCTACATTTAGAGCCGGTTATTCATTCAGCCTAATGAAAAACTGTAGAACGGACTCGGTTTATATCACAATACCTACATTTAGAGTCGGTTATTCATTCAGTCTAATGAGAAACTGTAGAACGGACTCGGTTTATATCACAATACCTACATTTAGAGTCGGTTATTCATTCAGTCTAATGAGAAACTGTAGAACGGACTCGGTTTATATCACAATACCTACATTTAGAGCCGGTTATTCATTCAGCCTAATGAAAAACTGTAGAACGGACTCGGTTTATATCACAATACCTACATTTAGAGTCGGTTATTCATTCAGCCTAATGAGAAACTGTAGAACGGACTCGGTTTATATCACAATACCTACATTTAGAGTCGGTTATTCATTCAGTCTAATGAGAAACTGTAGAACGGACTCGGTTTATATCACAATACCTACATTTAGAGTCGGTTATTCATTCAGTCTAATGAGAAACTGTAGAACGGACTCGGTTTATATCACAATACCTACATTTAGAGTCGGTTATTCATTCAGTCTAATGAGAAACTGTAGAACGGACTCGGTTTATATCACAATACCTACATTTAGAGTCGGTTATTCATTCAGTCTAATGAGAAACTGTAGAACGGACTCGGTTTATATCACAATACCTACATTTAGAGCCGGTTATTCATTCAGCCTAATGAGAAACTGTAGAACGGACTCGGTTTATATCACATTACCTACATTTAGAGTCGGTTATTCATTCAGCCTAATGAGAAACTGTAGAACGGACTCGGTTTATATCACAATACCTACATTTAGAGTCGGTTATTCATTCAGTCTAATGAGAAACTGTAGAACAGACTCGGTTTATATCACAATACCTACATTTAGAGTCGGTTATTCATTCAGCCTAATGAGAAACTGTAGAACAGACTCGGTTTATATCACAATACCTACATTTAGAGTCCGTTATTCATTCAGTCTAATGAGAAACTGTAGAACAGACTCGGATTATATCACAATACCTACATTTAGAGTCGGTTATTCATTCAGTCTAATGAGAAACTGTAGAACGGACTCGGTTTATATCACAATACCTACATTTAGAGCCGGTTATTCATTCAGTCTAATGAGAAACTATAGAACGGACTCGGTTTATATCACAATACCTACATTTAGAGTCGGTTATTCATTCAGTCTAATGAGAAACTGTAGAACGGACTCGGTTTATATCACAATACCTACATTTAGAGTCGGTTATTCATTCAGTCTAATGAGAAACTGTAGAACGGACTCGGTTTATATCACAATACCTACATTTAGAGTCGGTTATTCATTCAGTCTAATGAGAAACTGTAGAACGGACTCGGTTTATATCACAATACCTACATTTAGAGCCGGTTATTCATTCAGCCTAACGAGAAACTGTAGAACGGACTCGGTTTATATCACAATACCTACATTTAGAGTCGGTTATTCATTCAGCCTAATGAGAAACTGTAGAACGGACTCGGTTTATATCACAATACCTACATTTAGAGTCGGTTATTCATTCAGTCTAATGAGAAACTGTAGAACAGACTCGGTTTATATCACAATACCTACATTTAGAGTCGGTTATTCATTCAGCCTAATGAGAAACTGTAGAACGGACTCGGTTTATATCACAATACCTACATTTAGAGTCGGTTATTCATTCAGCCTAATGAGAAACTGTAGAACGGACTCGGCTTATATCACAATACCTACATTTAGAGTCGGTCATTCATTCAGCCTAATGAGAAACTGTAGAACGGACTCGGTTTATATCACAATACCTACATTTAGAGTCGGTTATTCATTCAGTCTAATGAGAAACTGTAGAACGGACTCGGTTTATATCACAATACCTACATTTAGAGTCGGTTATTCATTCAGTCTAATGAGAAACTGTAGAACGGACTCGGTTTATATCACAATACCTACATTTAGAGTCGGTTATTCATTCAGTCTAACGAGAAACTGTAGAACAGACTCCGTTTATATCACAATACCTACATTTAGAGCCGGTTATTCATTCAGTCTAATGAGAAACTGTAGAACAGACTCGGTTTATATCACAATACCTACATTTAGAGTCGGTTATTCATTCAACCTAATGAGAAACTGTAGAACAGACTCCGTTTATATCACAATACCTACATTTAGAGCCGGTTATTCATTCAGCCTAATGAGAAACTGTAGAACAGACTCGGTTTATATCACAATACCTACATTTAGAGCCGGTTATTCATTCAGCCTAATGAGAAACTGTAGAACGGACTCGGTTTATATCACAATACCTACATTTAGAGCCGGTTATTCATTCAGCCTAATGAGAAACTGTAGAACAGACTCGGTTTATATCACAATACCTACATTTAGAGTCAGTTATATATTCAGTCTAATTAGAAACTGTAAAAGAAGTAAAGTTGTCTAGAAATAATGATCTTGAAGTTTAACACATTTAACTTGCTAAGTTTTCATTTTTGCATAAATTTGTAGTTTTTGCTTGTATTTTTTCATGTGTGTGTGTTTTAAACCATGAGTTCTACATACAACCCTTTTCATGCTTACATGGTTCTATAGATTAATGGAGAATGTGTTGGTTCTATATAGCATTAAAATGGTTCTGCTGTTTTTATGGTGTCAAGCTTGTAACAATAGAAGCACATTCTCCATCAGTCTGAAGTGCGATTTTATGTTGTATTTGATTCTATATTGAACTTTTTTGAAAATGGTTCTATAAAGCACCAAAAAGGGTTCTTGAACTGTGTGCAAGCTTGATGTCATAACAATAGCAGAACCCTTTCTGGTCCTATATATATGTATTTATGTCAAATTTTCCATCAATCTGAAGAACCATGCAAGGAACCAATTCGTTCTATATAGAACCTATGATTTCACAGACAACCAGTGCATTTACTTAAGAACCCTTAAAGAACCATCTTTTTTAAAAGTGTAGTTTTTTAAAGGGGACATTTTTTGCCATTCGGCCCAGCTCTTTACTTTTAAAAAGGTGGTTCTTCAAGGGTTCTTTAGTCAAGAATATAATTCAGTACATAGCCATTAACACTCAAAGAACCCTTGGCATGATTAAAGGGTTCTTTGCAGTGTTAAATGGTTCTTCAAAGTGTGCCATAGATGTTTCTGTAAATAATCCTGAAAAGGGTTCTACTTTCCATTACCAGCTTGACATCCGTACAATAGCAGGTGCTACACAGAACCAGCTACCTCACATTTTCCATCAGTCTGAAGAGCCATTCCACCACGCAAATAACCATTTGGTTCTATATAGAACCTATCATTCTGAAGACAACCAATGCATTTACTAAAGAACGCTTTGCATGATCAAAGGGTTCTTAGAACCATCTACAGCACATTCTCCATCAAACTGAAGAAAGATTTCGATGCATAGAACCATTTAATCATGGGGCGGGCTCTTTGAGTGTGCATGGTTCTATATAGACCCATTTTGTTTACCAAAGAACCCTTGAGGGACCCTGTTTTCTCCGTGTGTTGCTGAGGAGCAGTCAGACCCCCGTGTGGATGAATTCCAGCAGCCGTAGTGTTTGTGGAGGGAGCGGCGGCGCTGACAGTGACGAGTGGGCCGCCGTTAGTGGAGCTGGCTTTGGGGTCTGACCGGCTCTTATTATTTTGATGGAACCGCCCTGCTGCCCTCGCTGCCCCCTCCAGAGTCCGAAGATTCATCAGCCTCCCTGTGAAACGAAACATAATGGAGAAAACGGCCGCTGGGCGATGGAGATTGATTCAGAAGAAACATGAGTGCTAATCAATACGGCTGCTCACTCCATGGAGCGGAGCGTTTCCCCCTCAGATAGCCGAGCCTGCTGGGGGGAGTCGGCTGACAGGAAACACCCCGTTTATCATTTATGACACGGTGTCAAAACCAGGAATGATTTCCTGCAGACGGAGAGTTCGTCACGTAACGACTGGAGCAGCTTTTCGTCTTCAGTGGTGAAAAAAGAGATTTTTACCATCTGATATAAAACAGAGCTCAATCTTCAACACTTACACCCAATTTACTGTAAAACACCCCCTCCAGGCTCCACCCACAATTTACAGGCCACTGGTGAAAAATCCCATTAAACATAATTAATTTAGTACAACATCAGTGTCACAAGTAATCCAGTCCAGACCAGCTGGTGATCACAGCAACCACTACCAACACATGCTCCATTAATCTGAAGAACCATTTCCCCGTGCGGACAAGCTTTAAACATCAAATGGTTCTATGTGAAATGGGTTTAATACAGCCACTGCCTTCACTGAAGAACCCTGGAAGAACTTCTAAGAGCGCATAAAAGTTTAAAATGCTATCAAAACTAAAAATGTATGCAAAAAAAATGAATCTCTTAACAAGTGAAAAATATTAAATATACTCAATTTAGCTACGACCCCATTTCTAAAAACGTTGGGACGCTGTGCAAAATGTAAATAAAAACAAAAAGCAATGTTGAGCAAAGCATTTAAACACTATATTTCACTGAAAATAGTACAAAGAGAACAAATCAAATGTTTTGTTATTTGAAAAATATTTGCCCGTTTGAATTTCACGACAGCAACATGTTCCAAAAAAGTTGGGATGGGGGAACAAAAGGCTGGTAAAGGTGTGTAATGCTAAAAAAAAAAAACACCTGGTGTTTGAGTAACAGTTTTTTGTTTTGGGTTTTTAGTCCAGCCCTCTTGTTTCATGACTCCACCCCTGATTGTCTCCACCTGTTTCCCGCCTGTCCCTCGTTTACCCTGTTGTTTAAGCCCTGTGCTTTGCCCTTTGTTTTGCTGGTCTTTGGTGTCTGAACTGTGTGGTTGTTTGGTGTTTCTCATCATCTCTGTAGCCGAATCAACCCGTGTTGGCTACATGAACCTGGACCGTTTGGACTATGACCCTGGATTTGCCCATAATAAACGTTGCTTATCTCAGCGTATGTGTCCGCCTGCTCACTCCCAACTGTTACAGCAGGTCAGTAACATGACTGGGTATAAAGAGCATCTCAGAGAGGCGAGTCTTTCAGAAGTAAAGAGGAGGAGGGGTCACCACTCTGTGAAAGACTGGACCATCAAATAGAGCAACAACTCAAGAAGAACGTTCCTCAACACAAAACAGCAAAGAGCTTCTGCTTTCCATCGTCTACGGTGCAGAACATCATTAAAGACTCAGAGAATCTGGAGAAATCTCTGTCTGTGAGGGACGAGGCTGAACACCAGTATCTGCTGGCCGTGATCTTTGGGCCCTCAGGCAGCGCTGCATTAAAAACAGACATGATTCTGTAGTGGAAATCACTGCATGGGCTCAGAAACACTTCTGAAAACCACTGACTGTGAACACAGATCATCACTGCATCCACAAACGCTGTTAAACTCTAAAACACAAAGAAGAAGCCAAATATAAACAGGATCCAGAAACGCTGCCACCTTCTCTGGGCCTGAGCTCATTTAAAATGGACTGAGGGGAAGTGGAAAAGCGTCCGGCGGTCCGACGGATCAACATTTAAAATTCTTTAGGAAATCATGGACACTGTGTCCTACGGGCTGAAGACCACTCAGCTTGTTATCAGTGCTCAGTTCTAAAGCCAGTATTCATGATGGTTTAGGGGGCATTAGTGCTCATGGCCTGGGTGACCTGCTCATCTGTGAAGGCTCCATTAAAGCTGAATGATATAAACATGTTTTATCAACATCTGCTGCCGTCCAGACGACGTCTTTTTCAGGGAAGGCCTTGATTATTTCAGCAGGACGATGTCAAACCACATCCTGACTGTATTACAGCAGCACTGCTCCGTATTAAGAGTCCGGGCACTAAACTGACCTGCCTGCAGTCCAGACCGGTCATTTCATTAGGAAATGAAGAATATGACAAAGCAAACTTCAAACTGTTGAAAATCCTATTTTAAGCAAGAACTGAAAACATTTCACTGTCAGAGCTGCAGCAGCGTCTCCTCAGTTCCCAAACACTGACAGAGCTGTTAAAGAAGAGCTGATGAAACACATTTTGCACAGTGTGCCAAGTTTTTGGGAAGTGGAGTCATCATTTCTCATACTGAGACACTTTTTACTTGTTTTAAGGATTTTTATTTTATGAAAAAGCATCTTATTTCACTGAAACGAGGTGATCTGACCACAATCTGGATAAAAATAATTAAAACAAGTACAAAAGAATGAATTCTGAATAAATAAAATCTTATAGTATCCCTATACTAAGAAGAATAAGATTTTCTGTTCTCTCATTAGGTTGAACGTGAATTTACATATTTGGGGGTGGAGCATGGAGATGGCACAATATAACTGATTGAATATGCGACTCTAATTATTAATCAGGTTTCATCCATCATTTTGTGGTGATGCACTAGTGATTTTATCTCGGATTCCCTCGTTCCATTAGAAACAATGGAATAAAACTCAATAACACTCAATAAAATGACTTAGAAATATCAAAACAATGTTTAAATCATCTTAACAGTCTCTTAATGGCAGTTTCATTCACTGTATTTACACTACTGGTCAAAAGTTCCAGAACACCCCGATTTTTCCAGTTATTTATTGCAGTTCAAGTCGTTCAGCTCCAATGAACAGCTTGAAATGAAACACCACCATTGGGCCACTGAAGACTGGAAGAAGGTTTTATGGACTGATGAATCAAACGCCGTCGAGTAGGTGAAAGGATGGTTCCACAGCGTGTGACATCAACATGTGATGGTCTGGGGCTGTTCTGCTGGATCCTGGGTCGGTGACTTATACAGTGGTGAGAGGCACCCTAAACCAAAACAGCTACCACAGCGTTCTGCAGAGCCATGCAGTGCCCTCTGGAATGCTCCTAGTTGGTCAGGGGTTCATCCTACAACAAGATAATGACCCAAAACACAAGTCCAAGCTACACCAGAGCTACCTCGGGGAAAAGAACAAGATGGTAAGCTTGAAAACGTGGAGTGTCCAGCACAGCCTCCAGACTTAACCCCATCCAGCTGGTTTGGGAGGAACTGGACAGAAGAGTGAAATTCATTTATGGGAACTTCTGCAACAGATTTGGGAAGAACCTTCTGAAGAACATTTGATTTCTATTATAGAAAGAATTCCACGAGTGTGTTCAGCTGTTATATCTGCCAATGGTGGCTACTCTGATGAGTCAAAAGTTTAGAATACATCTTGGTCTATAAATTGATTCCATGATTTTTTTAACTCCAGTTGCTTATTTGTACTATGCTTTCATTTCAGAGTGCAATGCGACTTTAAACTGACCGGTAGTGTAAGGTGACTTCACTTTTTTGTATTGTACTGTGAATGAAATTGCGCTGGAAACTGAACTGAACCTCCTGAGTTGGGCCGCCTTGCTGAAGCTTTGACACCATTAAATTTCTGGTGTATTTTTCCTGCCGTTATCAAACGTTCAGGGTACAAAACTGCAGCCGCTCTTTAGAAAACTTGGAATCACTTCCCTCCTGTTAACCACCAGCGGCTGAAGGTTGGGCTGAATTAAACCGAGCTGTCAAAGACAAACCCTCACTCGTCACAAACTAGCCGCCTGTCCCGCCCGTCGATGGGGAAATGGGAAACAACCTCCTGGTTGCCATAACTCCTCAGTTGCTATCAGTTGCCATGGCAACAAAGCCTCAGAAGCAGTAGGGTTTTTTGTAATCAATAAAACAGCGCAAGGAGGCCGGACCACCTGAGCCCACCGCAGTGAATACAAACAGAACGTCTACTAAACGTCTGACAAAATAACCGATACTGTACACTTCAGTGTTGAAAGCTGCAGTCTGTAAGATTTAGTGGCATCAAGTGGTGAGACTGCAGATTACGCCCAGCTGAATCCCCCTCCCTCGCCCCTCCCTTTCCAAGCGTGCAGTAGAACCTTCAGTGGTCGTAGGGTTTTCTGCTGTCGTCTGTCCTGATTTCATTTCACGTCTTTCTGTTTTCTCTCCTCAGGCGGTGAGGATTCTCCCTCTCTCACTTGTTCTTGAGTTAAATAATAAGTCTGATCCTCCATTTGTCACAATATTGGGTTCTCAAACTTCTCACAGCACAAAATAGTGACCGGCACCGGCAGCAGCCACTGATTCTTCTTCATTCTACGTCTTCCAACCGGAGCTACAGCGTAAAAGTGTGAAAGGCGCCTACTGTAGAAACATGACAGCGCAACATAGCAGCCTCAGCTGGAAGACCAATCGGATATGAAGGGCTCATGATTATTCACTGATGAACACATGGTTTTGTTTACTATATTCCATTTCTGCTAATACACTATACTGCCAAAAGTATTCGGTCGTCTGGCTTCACACACATATGAACTTGAGTGACGTCCCATTCTTAATCCATAGGGTTTAATATGATGTCGGCCCACCCTTTGCAGCTATAACAGCTTCAGCTCTTCTGGGAAGCCTTTCCACAAGGGTAAGGAGTGTTTATGGGAATTTCTGACCGTTCTTCCAGAAGCACATTTGTGAGGTCAGACGCTGATGTTGGACGAGAAGGTCTGGCTCACAGTCTCCGCTCTAATTCATCCCAAAGGTGTTCTATGGGGTTGAGGTCAGGTTGTGCAGGCCAGTCAAGTTCTTCCACACCAAACTGGCTCATCCATGTCTTTATGGACCTGCTTTGTGCACTGGTGCGCAGTCATGTTGGAGCAGGAAGGGGCCGTCCCCAAACTGTTCCCACAAAGTTGGGAGCGTGAAATTGTCCAAAATCTCTTGGTGCTGAAGCTTTAAGAGTTCCTTTCACTGGAACTAAGGGGCCGAGCCCAACTCCGGAAAAACACCCCCACACCATGATCCCCCCTCCACCAAACTTTACACTCGGCACAATGCAGTCAGACAAGTACCGTCTCCTGGCAACCGCCAAACCCAGACTCATCCATCGGATTTCCAGACGGAGAAGCGTGATTGGTCACTCCAGAGAACACGTCTCCACTGCTCTAGAGTCCAGTGGCGGCGCTTTACACCACTGCATTCCACGCTTTGCACTGCGCTTGGTGATGTAAGGCTTGGATGCGGCTGCTCGGCCATGGAAACCCATTCCATGAAGCTCTCTACGCTGTTCTTGAGCTGATCTGAAGGCCACATGAAGTTTGGAGGTCTGTAGTGATTGACTCTGCAGAAAGTTGGTGACTTACAAAATTGTTTTTTATTTATTTTAAAATACTCATTGTAAAATACTTACTGTGTAAAATGTTTTACAGTATTCACAGAGTTTACAGTTATTGTAAAATACTAACTCATTGTATAATTCTACGTAGTAATAATTCTACAATATTTAGAGTTGAAGAAAATGTTATATTAATTATAAAATACACACTTATTGTAAAATACAATACTGTTACAACACGCAGAGTTTAAATACAACTAGCAAGGTGGCTATATTAAATAAAGATGAACTAAAAACTAAAGAATGTATTTTTTTCACTGAAGTCTGAAGATCTAGAAGGTTCTGAGGGTTCCCCCTGGATTGAAGCCTGCAGTTAGCACCATTAACCATTGAAGTAAACTTGAAACATCAAACATGTCAAGATCATCTGGAGTCAGGGGGGAAACTGGGGGGAAATTACTATCCATTTCCTTTCAGAGTCCTTTCATAATAAAAGTCACTGCGTCTTTATTTACTGAGCTGTTTGTGCACAGATTTGGTTCTTTATTCTTTAGCAGATCATCACTGGGTCTGTGTTCTCTTCACTGCATGTCCTTCATTTACTCACTCAACTAAATGTTGGTGTTTTTTTATTTATTTATTTATTTATTCATTTTGCTGTTTGTCCTTTTATTTCCACCAGCCGTCCGCTGACACTTTGATGAATGGTGGCGAGAGAGAGACGGCTGTTTGTGTCCGGTGAAGGACACTCGCTCAAACGTCCTTCTTAAAGTGAGTCAGTCGCGTCGTTAAGTGTCTCTATTGGAAATCCCGAAAAAGGCCTGGACGTAGATGGATGGGGTTGTGTGTGAGGCATCCGGGCGACTGAGCTGGTGTGTTTGTGATGTGGCTTTTGTGTTTGATGTCTGTCAAAAAGAGTCATTATTCCGTGGAAGTGGCTTCTCTTCACAGCAGTGATTCCGCAGTAAAATCAAGGCCGGGTCTCCACACGTGTCCTCGTCAAGCATCGGACGATCAACTCAAAGCCCATAACAGCGTTCAAAGAGAGGCGTCCACCATTTCAACAGTTGTAGTTTGCTGAAGTTTGATTACAGTGATAGTTTGTGAGAAAAACGCACTTTCCGCTCTTATCCTAAATGTAGCTGACCAGCAGAGACTTGGTGTCTGAAGTTCGTTTGCACTGATGACAGGAAAATGAAATGGGACTGTGATGAAGTCAAAATCTAACGCTTGAGAAACTGAGTGGTGATGAAAATGATTAAAACTGAGCCGCTCAGCAGAGAAAGCGGTCAAACGGTTTGATCAGCAGGTCAGCAGTGAAACTCGAACAGCCGCGTTCATTACGCTCTTTAACTCACGCTGTTTTAATAGAAATCACACTGAGCACAACACGGAGCGCTGGGAGGTCCTGCTGGTGTGGGTTCACGGCTGTTTCTTCTCTAAAGGATAAATGTGGAAGTGAGCGCCAAAGTGTGTGTTAGCCCTCTTTAGAAGCGTCAGAGAAACCATGAAGATTTCCTGATATCCATCCATTTTCTGAGCCGCTTCTCCCTCAGGGTCGCAGGGGGTGCTGGAGCCTATCCCAGCGGTCATCGGGCGGAAGGCAGGATACACCCTGGACAGGTCGTCCATCTAAAGCCATAGACGGTCCCTCACTCCGTCTTTATATGGTGACAATAAAGGAAAAAGCAAACCTCTTAACACTTTTCTACATGCTGACTTTAGCACAGAGACGCTGGAGCCTCATTCCGCAGTAAATCACAGCGAAACGGCCAATATAGCCGTCAGGCGGAGGGGGAGAACGACGGGAACCCAGTGCTCAGCGGGTCAGCGAGCCAGGGAAGGATTTATGCGCTGCACCGTGGGCTAAAAACACAGGCTAAAGGAATGGACCCCTTACTCCAAATATACATCCTTAAAAGCATGGTTCTTCAAGGGTTCTAGTAAAGACAAGGGTTCTATATAGAACCACGAACACAGATTAACTTGTAACAGTAGGAGAACCGCGTTTGGTGCTGTGTATATACAGTTGTCCATCATGGGGAGTGAAGATGGTAAACTATAAAACACTCAGTAAAGAAAACGATAATAAAGATATTAATAACAATAACACGTCATTTGGATGCTCCTCTATAGACGCTCCACAGCTAACGTCCAGATGATGGCCAGTCGGTGACCAGCAGCCTTGAGGTGAAGGTGAAGGTGAGGTTTCGGGGTTAGGGATGGATTTAATAAACTCTTTCACACTGAAGTTCAAGTTCAGTGGCATTTCATGACTATTCAGCTGAGTGTTTTATATATGTACACAAATCGCTGCTGTCGGAACAAAACCTTGTATCTCCATTTTTGTCGTTTCTCGTTTTTCGACATAATTTGAAAATACATGTTACTCTTTACATTGTACGTTAATTTCATGATGAATGGATTAAAGGAAATGACCTTAAATGGCTTGGAAAGACGTCTGGTTCCATTGACTTACATTAAAAGTAAAGTAGGTTTTTTCCTTCTCCTGTAAAGTCACCATTTTGGAGATACGAGGTTTTCTATATATATATATATATGTATGTATCTTATATATGGAGCATTTACAAAGAATCCGCAGTGGAGTTACCAAATCCTGTTAAAGGCGTCTGTTTCTGGCTTTCCCCTTTGCGAGTTCACTCATCACTTTTTAGAAATAAAGCCGCTCGGTAAAAAGGGCCTCAAAGTCACCGAGTCTAGCGGCTGAGGCAGGAATGAGGCAGAGACTCGTTTACCACAAAACATTCAGTGGTTTATGAGCCCATAATTTATATTCATTTTCACTATTTTGACTCATGGATACAGAGAGAAATGGTTCTCAACAGCACCAATAAGACGTTCTGCCACTGTATACAAGCTTGACGTCGTAACAATAGCAGAACCCTTGCTGGTGCTATATAGAACCATACACGGCACATTCTCCATTCATCTGAAGAACCATTTTACCAAAGAAGCATTTAAGCCCACAAACAGATGAGGCAGGTGACTGAGGTGCCCTTGAGGCCGTGCAGTGATTTTATCAGGAATGGTTCTTTCACACGACGCAGTGCGGAGGCCCTAAAACTCCCTTCCCTGAGATAAAATCACTGTAACGCACGGCCTCAAGCGGCTCACTGCGATTAGAAAACAGCAGCCAACATAAAACATGATGAATACAGAATATTACAGGAAATAATTCAATAATAATAACAATAAATATTGACATAAACACGTGTTCCACCAAGAAATGTAGTTCCTTTAGAGTTATGATATCGCTGTCCAGCAGCCGCTGACCGCTGACCGCGGAGAATGGGTCACCCATCTCTGTTCGCTACGGGTCTCAGAACACGTCTGCACTAGATACACGATCCACTGTTTGACTGGAGAGGCTAGAACTACTAAACTATCATAGCTAGAACGCTGTGTAGGGAGCACGGCGCCGTTTGGGTCTCAGAACACGTCCGCACTAGATACACCATCCACTGTTTGACTGGAGAGGCTAGAACTACTAAACTATCATAGCTAGAACGCTGTTTAGGGAGTACGGAGCCGTTTGGGTCTCAGAACACGTCCGCACTAGATACACCATCCACTGTTTGACTGGAGAGGCTAGAACTACTAAACTATCATAGCTAGAACGCTGTTTAGGGAGCACGGCACCGTTTGGGTCTCAGAACACGTCCGCACTAGATACACCATCCACTGTTTGACTGGAGAGGCTAGAACTACTAAACTATCATAGCTAGAACGCTGTTTAGGGAGTACGGAGCCGTTTGGGTCTCAAAATGCGTCTGCACTAGATACATGATCCACTGTTTGACTGGAGAGGCTAGAACTACTAAACTATCATAGCTAGAACGCTGTGTAGGGAGCAGGGCGCCGTTGGGACTGCGCCTGGGTTTGGCCGTCTGGCTGAGACGCAGAGGTGTGGACTGTGTGGAACATTCAGGTCAGTTTTTAGACTTTAACCCTGCAGTTTTAGTAACTCGGACTGTAAGGGCTTTAATTCAGGCCTGGGATATTAATGACGGAGCTGTTTAGGCTGTTGGCTCCTTCAGCCTGTTAGCTGGCTGACCAGCCCGGTTCTAGATAAGACTGGAAGTCCCCAGCTGCTCAGTTTGAACCCAGAAACAGGTTCTTCATCAGAGCGCTCGGTGCTCTGTGCGTCTGTGAGTCTGAGGTCAGTCATTAACAGCAGAGGGGTTTATAATGTGTCAGTGCAGTGACGCGCAGGTCAGTCGCTGTGAAGCGGTCAGTGTGTCTATCATGGATTTTACCGCAGCTTCAAACGCGGCTCAGCCAATCAGATTTCAGGACTGAGATGAAGTGGACGGAAGATGCGCCGGTATTTGACCTGCTAGACTGAATGACGGTCAGATCCGAGCTTATGGTCATAAATGCGGCGTCTCCGTTTCCTACAGACCGAAGAGGCCTGTTCTGGTCAGATCTTGGTCCTGCGGGGAGCCGCGTGGACGGTGGTCGTTGGCCGAGCAGATGGACGTTGCCGGAGCGGTCACAGCAGATATTTCCCCCAGGATGGAGGCGGAGCTGTGGAGTCACAGGCCCGGAGAAGGTTCCACTCCCGGAGGACAGACGGACGGGTCCCTGAGCCTTTCTGTCCAGATGGAGCGCAAAAGGTTCTGATCCTGGGCTCGCTGTTGCTCGAGGGGAGGTGGAGGAGCCCCACAGCGCCTCCTACTGGGCGTTCAGAAGTTTGGGATCTCTGATTTCATTCATATAAACCACCGCGTTCTGAGGTGAACCCGTCCACACGTTCCCCGCTGAGTGGAGCACCACATGGATTTCTTTTCTCAGGAACCCTTAAAGAACCATCTTTTAAAGCTCTTACACTGCTGGGTGTGTTTTGGTTGGTCCGTCTGAATTTACACCAAATCGAAAGGCAGATTATTCAGTAACTGCATGAAATAAATGTAAATTGTCGTTTTATTTATTTATTTATTTATTTTATAAAAGCTCCTCAAACTAACAGAACGTGTGTTTTCTGATCTCCACATTTCACTACATGCTTCCAATTTACTGCTGAGAGCCAAAAATCTGCGCCGCTCTTTGTGTTGTTCTCTAAAAGTGATGTTTCCAGAGCAGATCACTGAAGAGACGCCGTCTGTTTATAGTTTAGAGCCCAGATTTGGGGAAAAACGGCTCGACTTTCAGTAGAAAAACAAACTGAGTTCAGCTTCTTTTATTATAAGGGTTTAAAATGACGTCACCGTCTATTAGACTGGAGAGAAGAGCTACAGCCTCACACGACGCCCAGCTTCTGAATGGAGCTCATGGTGTATGAACGTTATGGAGAACATGACCAAGAGCGCTTTGGGACCACCGGTGGTCCCGAGGAGCTGAAGGGGTTAAGAGTAGATCAGCAGGTTCTGGCCTTTGGTATTTACTGTATTTACTTACCATTTGACCTCATTAGTATTAGTATTAGTATTAGTGTTAGTATTAGTATTAGTATTAGTATTAGTATTAGTGTTATATTTTTTGATCACTTTAGTTTTATTGTTTTTTTTTCTGTTTTTTATTGCATTTCGTTTTTATTACTTCATTAAATTTTATTGTTAAATCATAAAGCTGCTTTGTGTATGAAAATACATAATATCTAGAAATTATTATTATTATTATTATTATTATTGTTAACGTTAATATAATTATTGTTGTTATTATTAGCATTATTATTATTATTATATTGTTATTATTATTATTATTTGTATTATTATTATTATTGGTATTAGTATTATTATTGGTATTAGTATTATTAGAGTATGACAGGTAAAAGAAGCTGAAGCTTCACCTTTTTGGTCAATATTTTCTGTTTTCTTTCCTATTATTTTATTATTTTAATGCTTTATTTAGAGTTATTTGTTTTTATTTATTTCTGTGTTTATTTCATAAAACTGTAAACAAAGACCCAAATAAATTATTACTGTTACTAAACTCACTAAAATCATTTCTTCCAGCTTATTATTCGTAACACTTGCACGTGTTCACGGCGTCCCAGACGTGTTGTTTCTGAACTGAATGCGTTTCTTAAGGAGCTCCTGCTGGTTCTGGTGTCAAAACTTCAAAAGAAGGTTCTTCAAACGTTCTTAGAAAAAAAAGATACTCTGTTACCCTGTTCTTCAGTGGTCAGGACCCCCATGGACCCTCACAGAGCAGGTACTGTTTGGGTGGTGGGTCATTCTCAGCACTGCAGTAACACTGACGAGGTGGTGGTGTGTTAGTGTGTGTTGTGCTGGTCTGAGTGGATCAGATACAGCAGTGCTGTTCAATACAGACAGTATATCAATATACATACATATATGTACATTTATATAGATGTGTTTGTGAGTGTGTGTGTTAGTGTGTATGGGTGTGTGTGTCTGAGTGTGTGTGTATGTTTGTGTGTGTGTGTGTGTGTATGTTAGTGTGAGTGTGTATGTGTGTGTGTGTGTGTGTGTATGTTAGTGTGTATGTGTGTATGTTAGTGTATGTGTGTGTGTATGTTAGTGTGTATGGGTGTGTGTGTGTATGTTAGTATGTATGTGTGTGTGTGTGTGTGTGTGTGTATGTTTGTGTGTGTGTGTGTATGTTAGTGTGTATGGGTGTGTGTGTGTGTGTATATGTTCTATGTTAGTGTGTGAGTGTTAGTGTGTGTGAGAGTGTGTGTGTGTGTTAGTGTGAGTGTGTGTGTGTGTGTGTGTATGTTAGTGTGTGTGTGTTTGTGTGTGTGTGTGTGAGTGTGTAGTTTAGTGTAGGTGTGTGTGTGTGTGTGTGTGTGTGTGTGTGTGTGTGTGTGTGTGTGTGCGTGAGTGTTAGTGTGTGTGTGTGTGTGTGTGTGTGTGTGTAGTTTAGTGTAGGTGTGTGTGTGTGTGTGTGTGTGTGTGTGTGTGATGACCCTGCTGACCCTCCGTCCAGGTGAGCTGATTGGTTGCTGTGCTTTAATTAACCTCCAGGGTAACGGAGGTCAGTGAAGGTCAGTTTCTCCTTCAGGAGCAGAATCAAGTCTGAACTGCTCGATCTTCTGATGTATCACTGCTGCCCTCCTGTGGCGGACAGCGGAAACTGCAACAAGGTGATTTCAGTATGATTCACTCAACTACACTGCAGAGACAAGCACCTGCCTGTCTGTCTGTCCGTCTGTCTATTTGTCTATATATTTGTCTGTCTGTCTGTCTGTCTGTCCACCTGTCTGTCTGTCTACCTGTCTGTCTCTGTCTCTCTGTCTGTCTGTCTGCCTGTCTATCTGTCTCACTGTTTCTTTATCTATCTGTCTCTCTGTCTGTCTGTCTGCCTGTCTCACTGTTTCTTTATCTATCTGTCTCTCTGTCTGTCTGTCTGCCTGTCTATCTGTCTCACTGTTTCTTTATCTATCTGTCCCTCTGTCTGTCTGTCTGCCTGTCTCACTGTTTCTTTATCTATCTGTCTCTCTGTCTGTCTGTCTGCCTGTCTCACTGTTTCTTTATCTATCTGTCTCTCTGTCTGTCTGTCTGCCTGTCTATCTGTCTCACTGTTTCTTTATCTATCTGTCTCTCTGTCTGTCTGTCTGCCTGTCTCACTGTTTCTTTATCTATCTGTCTCTCTGTCTGTCTGTCTGCCTGTCTATCTGTCTCACTGTTTCTTTATCTATCTGTCCCTCTGTCTGCCTGTCTATCTGTCTCACTGTTTCTTTATCTATCTGTCTCTCTGTCTGTCTGTCTATCTGTCTCACTGTTTCTTTATCAATCTGTCTCACTGTCTGTCTGTCTATCTGTCTCTCTGTCTGTCTGTCTGCCTGTCCATCTGTCTCACTGTTTCTTTATCTATCTGTCTGTTTGTCTGTGTGTCTCACTGTCTCTCTGTCTTCTTTCTGTCTGTCTGTCTATCTGTCTGTCTGTGTGTCTGTCTGTTATTCTCTGTTCTCATTAAAACTCGTGTCCATTAAGGAGCTGCAGTGAGATTTCAGCACTAACTCCATCCAGATGTGTTTGCATTTCACACCTCGTTCAGAACCAGATGTTTCCCTTTAATGAAAGGCTCAGCACCATCTGCAGCTCCTCGTCCATCGGCTCTCGGCTCCGCAGCGGTCAGCTCTGAATAGTTTGAGTGATCTGGTTCATTTCAATCAGCTCTGGGGTTTCAGAGCCGCAGTGCTGAGCTGAGACGGTGGAAAGTTTCTGCAGTGACGGACACGAACATCTGTACTGCACCGGCACCGGGTCCACAACCCAAACAGCCATCCAGAACCACCAGAGAACCTACACGAGTCTTCTGAGCTTATATGGAATGTTGATGATGGAAAACAGTGGAAAATCTGGAATAATGAGTTTTCTTTGGGGACTATTTTGCCGCACAGCGCCCTGCATGTCTCCCTCCACCATGAATGGAGTTGAAGTTCTCTAAACTCTCATAAAACAGCGTCTCAGTCATCAGGCAGTGAATTCAGAACCAGTTCATGTAGGAACTTTCTGTAGGAGCTTTTAGAGGGACGTCTGGTTCCCATCACCACCACTGTGAGGAGCTTTTAGAGGGACGTCTGGTTCCCATCACCTCCACTGTGAGGAGCTTTTAGAGGGACGTCTGGTTCCCATCACCTCCACTGTGAGCAGCTTTTAGAGGGGGACGTCTGGTTCCCATCACCTCCACTGTGAACGGCTCTGGCTCTGTAAACTTTGTTTGCCACTTATTTATGCAATTTATTAACATGATATTAGCCTGCAATATGCAAATGAGCCCAAACACAACTTTGAGCATCTAACCAACGTTAGATGTTCTGTTTGTGGTGAATCAGTCAGTCAATACATTGTAGGGAGCGATCATAAGAAGTGATTTTTATTTCAGTTTTTCAGTTTTTGGCCTAGTTTGAAAGCGCCTGTTGTTCCTGACACTGTCTGTAAATTTCATGATGAATGGACCAAAAGAAACGGCTCTAAATGACTTGGCTCAGACGTCTGGTTCCATTGACTTCCATTAAACGTGAAGTAGGTTTTTTCCTTCTCCTGTCAAATTCACATTGTGGAGATATGAGGTTTTGTTCCGCGAGCAGCAGCATATAGATCTGTGCATATCTGTATGTATAGACGTTCATATCTTCATATGCACAGGTATTCGCTCTTCTTTATCACCTGTGATTAAGCTCCAGGTTCGTTTTCAGGCCTTTTCTTGGGTCAGTCACGGACAATAAGTGGTTTTATTAGTAATTATGACCTCTAATAGTCTTGATTGCGTGGTTTCTGATCCTGTATGACACACTGTTGTCTATAAACATGGAATAAAGCACATCAGCTTTAGGAAAGGAATTATTTGAATAATTAAAAATATTTAAATTGACTTACAGCACCAAACACCTAATGCATTTACTGGCCATAGCTGGTTAAACACTAGTTAACAGTGTGTGTGCTTGTCTGGTCTGTTGCACGTGTGTGACTCACCGAGACTCGTGTGTGTAATATACTCGGCCAAATAAAGTGATTATGATGATTTTATGAAGTTATTCTGGAAATAAGACACCGCTGACGTGGGAAACCCCACTAGGAACGCTTTCGTCGACTCTCGTTTCCACCCGGACGCTGCGGCGCGGCTGCACGCTCGGAGGGATGCGGATTATTTAGCGATGCTGTGGAAATAAAAGTAAGAATTTAATCGAGAAATTCACAGAAAATCGCCGCAAACTGCGCAGAATTCACTCGATCAGCTCATTTACAGCCGCTGGCTGCGAGTTTACTGAAGTGTCGCAGCGCCTGTGGCGCTAAATACGACGCTGCTAAGCGGAACGTGCTAAAAAATCTGGAAATGCGGTTTTTAGTTGATTTAAGATCGTTTAATAAAACAGCCGCGTGTAAACAGGCGCGTGTAAACAGCCGCGTCCTGTCCGCTCTGAGAGACCCGGCTGGTTTGCGGAGCTGCAGACTGGAGGCCGCACGATATGGACCAAAACATCGCGATTCTTCCTGCTTCATACCGCGATACCGCGATATTCCTTTGGCGCGACGCGGTTAAATGGGTCTGAATTTCTTCTGAACACATTATTGACATTTGTTGGTTCATATAAATTAATTTTTTTAATGAAAAGCGCCACAGCAGACAGAATTAGTCCAGTCTACCAGTTAAAGGCGGTGTCAGTATCACAGGAGCTAATACTGTGTTTTAAACTACCAGTTAGCAAACAATGTACTGCTCAGACTTGCGCCGATGATTTTGAGCAGGTTAATTAGAATGATTTGCTTTATTAATTAAGCAGTAGATTAAACGAGAGAAAGTTCTTTTCCTGGGTGAGTCATGGATGATAAATGGTTTTATTAGTGATTGTGATGTCTGATAGTCCTGATTCTGTGGTTTCTGATACTGTGTGACACACTGTTGTACATTAGCATTAAGAAACTAATTATTTGATTTTTAGCAAATCATTAAAACCATCAGAATTTACTTACTACAGCAAACAACAAGTTTAGCAACCACCATGTCAGACCCTAGCAAACACCAGCAATGTCATAGGAAAGACAGAGCAACACCATAGCAACCACCTGGGGTACAGCAGCAACTGCCTAATGACACCCTAATAACCAGCTGGGGTGCAAAGCAACCACTTAGTGATACTCTAGCAACCATCTGGGATACTATGGCAACTGCCTAGTGGCACTGTAGCAACAATCTGGGATACTATGGCAACCGCCTAGTGGCACTCTAGCAGCCATCTGGGATACTATGGCAACCGCCTAGTGGGACTCTAGCAGCCATCTGGGATACTATGGCAACCGCCTAGTGGCACTCTAGCAGCCATCTGGGATACTATGGCAACCGCCTAGTGGCACTCTAGCAGCCATCTGGGATATTATAGCAACCGCCTAGTGACACTCTAGCAACCATCTGGGATATTATAGCAACCGCCTAGTGACACTCTAGCAACCATCTGGGATATTATAGCAACCGCCTAGTGACACTCTAGCAACCATCTGGGATATTATAGCAACCGCCTAGTGACATTCTAGCAACCATCTGGGATAATACGGCAACCGCCTAGTGGGACTCTAGCAGCCATCTGGGATACTATGGCAACCGCCTAGTGGCACTCTAACAGCCATCTGGGATACTATGGCAACCGCCTAGTGGGACTCTAGCAGCCATCTGGGATACTATGGCAACCGCCTAGTGGGACTCTAGCAGCCATCTGGGATACTATGGCAACCGCCTAGTGGCACTCTAGCAGCCATCTGGGATACTATGGCAACCGCCTAGTGGGACTCTAGCAGCCATCTGGGATACTATGGCAACCGCCTAGTGGCACTCTAGCAACCATCTGGGATAATACGGCAACTTCCTGTGAGACCACAGTAACCAACTAATAAATCCTTTGTATTGCAACCACCTGGGCTACCATAGCAACCTCCTAAACTACTATAGTAGCTATATGGCAGCACCCTAGCAACCACCTGCGACCTGCTTAAGCTGTGGCATGTCTTTGCAGTGTTTTATAGTTTTAATTTTAACCCATTTTTAACCACAGATTACTCTGCTGTTTCCCCAGTGACCTGACGGCAGCGGAAGGCCAAGATGTTGACCGACATTCCTCGGGACGCTCTCCTGCGTCCGCTGACCCGGAATGAAGTGGTTGGGATGCTGGTGAGACTCACCATCTTTGGAGCAGCGACGTACTACAGCATAAAGTGGGTGGTGGAAGCTCTGGACCCGACGCAGAAGCAGAAATCCCAGGCCAAGAAACGGGTAACGGTGCCTTTATAGCCCAACGCCTGATTATACACACTGGAGGAAGTAACTCTCTGACCTCACGACTGATTATGGTGTGATTTAGTGCCTCAGATTTTACTGCAGTTAAAATAGATTCTGTTATTTTGATATAATTCAGATTTATGTTTAAAAAAACACTGATTATAAAAATTTGACACAATGAATAGTTTAGCAGAATATAACCTATAAAACCAGTAAAAATCAACGCAGCAGGCTTTGCTGTGTTTGGCATCGGACCCCAGGCTTTGCTGTGTTTGGCATCGGACCCCAGGCTTTGCTGTGTTTGGCATCGGACCCCAGGCTTTGCTGTGTTTGGCATCGGACCCCAGGCTTTGCTGTGTTTGGCATCGGACCCCAGGCTTTGCTGTGTTTGGCATCGGACCCCAGGCTTTGCTGTGTTTGGCATCGGACCCCAGGCTTTGCTGTGTTTGGCATCGGACCCCAGATTTTACATTTTGGCCAGAAGTTCATAAAAGGGGTTATTGTAGAACTGAACGTTTCATTCGTTTTTAATTTATTTTTTCATTTAGTTTTTCACTTTAGTTTTGATATCAGTTTAATTTCCATTAGTTTTAAGGGTTTAAACTGTGGTAGCCTTTAGATGGTGTCTGGTAGCCTTTAGATGGTGTCTGGTAGCCTTTAGATGGTGTCTGGTAGACTTTAGATGGTGTCTGGTAGCCTTTAGATGGTGCAGAGTAGCCTTTAGATGGTGTCTGGTAGACTTTAGATGGTGTCTGGTAGACTTTAGATGGTGTCTGGTAGCCTTTAGATGGTGCAGAGTAGCCTTTAGATGGTGCAGAGTAGCCTTTAGATGGTGCAGAGTAGCCTTTAGATGGTGTCTGGTAGCCTTTAGATGGTGTCTGGTAGCCTTTAGATGGTGCAGAGTAGCCATTAGATGGTGTCTGGTAGACTTTAGATGGTGTCTGGTAGACTTTAGATGGTTTGGAGTAGCCTTTAGATGGTTTGGAGTAGCCTTTAGATGGTGTCTGGTAGACTTTAGATGGTGCAGAGTAGCCTTTAGATGGTGTCTGGTAGACTTTAGATGGTGTCTGGTAGACTTTAGATGGTGCAGAGTAGCCTTTAGATGGTGTCTGGTAGACTTTAGATGGTGTCTGGTAGACTTTAGATGGTGTCTGGTAGACTTTAGATGGTTTCGAGTAGCCTTTAGATGGTGTCTGGTAGCCTTTGGATGGTGTCTGGTAGACTTTAGATGGTGTCTGGTAGACTTTAGATGGTGTCTGGTAGACTTTAGATGGTTTGGAGTAGACTTTAGATGGTGTCTGGTAGCCTTTAGATGGTGCGGGGTAGCCTTTAGATGGTTTGGAGTAGCCTTTAGATGGTGTCTGGTAGACTTTAGATGGTGCAGAGTAGCCTTTAGATGGTGTCTGGTAGACTTTAGATGGTGTCTGGTAGACTTTAGATGGTGTCTGGTAGACTTTAGATGGTGTCTGGTAGACTTTAGATGGTTTCGAGTAGCCTTTAGATGGTGTCTGGTAGCCTTTGGATGGTGTCTGGTAGACTTTAGATGGTGTCTGGTAGACTTTAGATGGTGTCTGGTAGACTTTAGATGGTTTGGAGTAGACTTTAGATGGTGTCTGGTAGCCTTTAGATGGTGCGGGGTAGCCTTTAGATGCTTTGGAGTAGCCTTTAGATGGTGTCTGGTAGACTTTAGATGGTGTCTGGTAGACTTTAGATGGTGTCTGGTAGACTTTAGATGGTGTCTGGTAGACTTTAGATGGTTTGGAGTAGACTTTAGATGGTGTCTGGTAGCCTTTAGATGGTTTGGAGTAGCCTTTAGATGGTGTCTGGTAGCCTTTAGATGGTGTCTGGTAGACTTTAGATGGTTTGGAGTAGCCTTTAGATGGTGTCTGGTAGTCTTTAGATGGTGTCTGGTAGCCTTTAGATGGTGTTTGGAGTAGCCTTTAGATGGTGCAGGGTTGTCTTTAAATGGCTGCAGTAGTCTTTCTCTTCAGATTT